>NC_050446.1:129069679-129237179 GCF_903995425.1 Onychomys torridus
TCCTACCAGCAAGATCTGGTTTGTATTGCCTCAAGAGTTTGAACTCCTACTGTAAGGGTCACTCCTGGCAGATGATGATGTCACTCCTGGCAGATGACATCACTCCTGGCAGATGACCAGAAGAGAAATACCCCTGCCTGGACTGTGGATGTCCTTTGTGGATGAAGTTCAAAATGGTCTCAGGTGCTAAGAATGTTAGCATTGTTCTTCATTCATTGGAGTCTGCATTCCATGCACTACACAGCCAACCTTGAGCCTTCTCCAAGCTCTGGAGCTGTTCTGTGCCTGGCTTTCCTTTTTCAGAGACCAGAGTGGTGGCAGCAGAGAGACAGCTAGAATAGCAGCAGACAGCACCCTTTAGTGCTGTGGATATGCAAGCCCAGGGCTCAAGGATTTAGGCCTTAGTTCAATCCCCCGCCCTCATCTGTTAAGGAAAAGAGTAGCAGCATATATCTGCAGCCCCAGTACTGGGAGGTTGGAGATGGCAGGATCCCTGGGACTCATGGCCAGCTAGACTAGAGGAATCAGTGAGCTCCAGGTTCAGTGAGAGATGTTTCTCAATACGTAAGGGGACAGTGACCGAGGAAGACACCCACCACCAGCCTCTGGCAAGCATACGCACACTTGTGCACACTCAGGAACATGTGCACACACGTACAACATACCACACATATGGTAGACTTAGCACTGGTCATCTACTTTTTGTACTTTGTTGCATTCAGGAACGTATTACCAAAAATGTAGAGATTGAGTGTAAAGACCAGAGGATAAAGAGGGCTTTTGTGACATGCTGTCATCTGGACATGACACGGTTGTCACACTCATGAGTTCACTGCGGCTGTGGTTACCTCCACAAGGCCTACCCAAGATCAAGCCAGAAAGAATCAAAGCATAGGTGGGGGATGACCTCCAGGCTCCACTCCTTGCTGAGGAACGATTGGCCATGGGCAGTTAATGAGAGAGGAGAACATTTGGTTTTGAGGATGTGGCCAGTTGTAGGTTTCCCAGTGGTTGGCCCCACGTCCACACACACATGAACAGCACTGACCGGATTTAGTGGGTTATAAATGACATGAAGTCAGGAAATGTGTTGAGAGGGATGTGAGGGAGCTGGTACAGGGTAATAAGGCTGTATATAATTGTATTTCATTGTATACATATATAAAATTCTCAAGAATAGAGGAAATTTTTGAAAAAATATGTAAATTGAAATGGTCATAATTGAGTTTTTAATTTGTTATTGTAATAGTAAACACAAAACCATACTAAATACATTTGGGGATGTTTTATAGGAGAATTCTTGTGCTGGCTAATTTTATGTTAACTTGACACAGGTTAGAGTCATCTGAGATGAGGGAACCCAATTGAGAAAATTCCTGCATAATATTGGGCTGTAGGCAAGCCTGTAGAACATTTTCTTAGTGATTAATGGGGCAGGGCCCAGGCCACTGTGTGGGGTGCCATACCTGGGCTGGAGGTCTTGAATTCTATAAGAAAGCAGGCTGAGCAAGCCATAAGGAGCAAGCCAGTAGCACCCTTCCATGGCCTCTGCCTCAGCTCTTGTCTCCAGGTTCCTGTTCTGTTTGAGTTTCTGCCCTGACTTCCTTCAATGATGAAAATTGATTTGCGAGTGTAAGCCAAATAAACCCTTTCCTCCTCAAGGGCTGCTTTGGCCATGGTGTTTCATCATAACAATGATAACCCTAACTAGGACAGATATTGATACCAGGATAGTAGGGATTTGCTATGACAGACCTGACCATATTGTTTTGGGTAGGATTGTGGAAGAGCTTTGGAACTTTGGGCTAGAAAAGCCACTGAATGTTGAGAGATTGGTGAGCTATTCTGTAGGAGCTTTGCAGATAAGAATGTCGAGAGCAGTGTAGGTGATGGAGGCCTGGCTTGTGACATTTCAGAGGGAAGCAAAGACTCTACTGGGACATTTGTGTAAAGAATTTGTGGTAAGTCTTACCAGCTGGAGCTGAAGAATGAGCTGTGAAATAAGAGACCAGAACCACAAAAGTAAAACCTTTGCTTTGCTGGGACAATGGATGCTGGTCAGCTGGGGTTGAAAAATCAGCTGTGATTAAGAAGAGACCAGCATCATTGGGATGAAGTCTTCTGGGAAGTGTTTCCTCAGGGTTAGCATATGCAAACTGTGTTCAGAGGTGACCAAGGTTGTACCTCATGCTGGCAGCTGAACTTGGGCCTGTGTCAGAGTCACCCAGGTGGTACTGGTTTTGAAGGCATGAAGGGGTCATGGAGAACAGCTGAGGCTTGGCAGTGGTAAAGGTGCAGCTGGAGCCACAGGGGAAGCTTCAGGATCATGAAGCAAGCCTAGGAGAGGCTATTGATGGAAGTACAACCCTGCTACAGCAGAAGACCTCAGTCATTTGGAGATGCTGGTACCATGGGATGACCACCAAGAATAGCAGGAGCTTTGGAGTAGAGCTGGCCAGAGCCTAGAAGACAAATTGTGTTTGCTGCAGTAGACAGAGCTGGAGGGGTGACCCCTTGGAGGAGCCTGGAAGATGGTGAGTAGTGAGTGAATCCCAGACACTGGACATTGAATCACTTACACTTTGGAGTGTGGTTTGCTTGGCTTAGATTGTGACTGTGCCCTGGCTCTTCCCTCTTGAAGTAAGACAGTCTTTAACTTATTATTTTTTTAATTTTATAGGAGCCCACAGTTGAGAGACTTGTAATTTTTAAGAGATTTTGTATTTTAAAAGAGACTTTAGATTTTTACAGTGATTTAACTTTTAAAGTGTTAGAATTTGTACAAACTGTGGAACTTTTCATTTTATATTAAGGATATATAAAATACATTTTATATTTGTGATATTTATCAGTCTGAGAACTTAAGGATTTACCAAAAAAGGGGAAGACTGTCTTAAAAACTGCTGTGTGACAATTTGACAAGGGTCAGTTGTGCTGGCTAATTTCATAACAGCTTGACATAGGCTAACGTCATCTGAGGAGGGAACCCAACTGAGAAAATTCCTCCATAATATTGGGCTGTAGGCAAGCCTGTAGAACATTTTCTTAATTAGTGATTGATGGGGGAGGGCCTAGGCCATGGTGGGTGGTGCCATGCCTGGGCTGGTGGTCCTGAATGCTATAAGAAAGCAGGCTAAGCAAGCCATGGGGAGCAAGCTAGTATGCAACTCCCTTCCATGGCTTCTGTAGCAGCTCCTACCTCCAGGTTCCTGCCTTGTTTGAGTTCCTGTCCTGACTTCCTACAATGATCATCAGTGATTTGGGAGTCTAAGTCAAATAAATCCTTTCCTCCCTGCCCCGCCAGCGGGGTTTCAACGGGGCGACCCACCTGTGGGAGAGAATGAAAGGAACAGAGGACACGAGAGACGACAGCAAGACAGGATTCTGATCAAGCTGCAGATTTTATTTTCCTCTGCAAGGCTTATAAAGCATAGGAGGGGAGGGGGCAGGAAGGAGGGAAGGGGAAGGGACGTGGAAGGGGTGCAAGACTTGGGAGGTCGTGCAACTGCAAGATATTGGCTAAGGTCACTGGTCAGGGGCCATTTGTTCTGTTCCTAGGCTACCTGACCATGGAATGCTCTTTACATCTGGTTGCCATGGCACCTGACTGTGGAATGTTCTTATCTTTGGGAGCCTCCAGTTAGTAAACAGGTGTTACTGCTCTGGGGAAGGGCGGTGGGCTTATGACTTGTTCTCTGGCCTAGCTAGTACTTTCCATGGTTCATGTTTGGTTCCTGACATCTTGGTTCTTGACACCTCCCTAAGTTGCTTTGGTCATGATGTTTCATCATAGCAATAGTCACCTTGACTAGGACAATTCTAGAGACAGAAATTTGGAGCAGTTTTGGTTTTACTAGCTGTCAATAGTTGACATCTCTGGAGGATTTCTGAATTTATGCTGTGTTACAGAACATCATGGGAGTCATTGGAAAGACTGAGCAAGACAGACCTTGAGGAAGAGTTGTGAGACATTGTGAATGGCGTATTAAGATGCACAGAAGAAACAAAGTTTAGGCTGAAGAGATGACTCATTATGTAAAGTGCTTGCTATACAGACACAAGGCCCTCTGTGGAGATCATCAGGATCCACATAGAAGCTGAATGCATACCTGTAGCCCTGGTGCTGGACATGTCAGTGCAGGAGGATCATGATGCTTGCTGGCCAATCTAGTTAAGACAGCAAGCTCCAGGTGAGAGTCCCTGTCTCCAAAAGTAAGATGGAGAGTGACTGAGGAAAACCACCTGAACTCAACCCCTGCTTGCCACATTGCATCTACAGCATATTGTATGTCTTCCATTTTAATAATAAAATAAGAAAGATCTCTTACTATTGAAATAGAAACATCATTGTATTGTTAATATTTAGTTGTCTAGTTTACAAATTAGACTTTATTGTAGGTATGCATATATGTAGAAAGGTAGCACACACAGGGTTGTATTGTCTACATTTTGAGGCATCTTTTGGGAGGAGGTGTCTTAGAATTGTGGGTAGGAGGGACTTCTGTCATATCTGTTCATGTGCACCAGTGCCGACACTCAAACTCTCACACAGATACTTGCTACACTCAACCCCAAAGCAGCCCTTGAGACACAAGTGTAGAAGGATTTTATGCATAAAAACAGCAACTATGGTAGAGGACTCTTGTTAGCCTATAGTCTGGTACCCAAGTCTGAGTAATGAACTTAACATTTGTTGTGTTTTAGATTCTTATTTTGCTCACATACTTTCATAAATTTTCTCTGGTTTATAAGTGCCAGCATATATTAAGGCTTTGACCTTAAATACCGAAGCTATGTCATTAGAGCTAGATCAAGCTAGTCTCTAGAATCTTGTATGAGGACAGTGGTGAACTGACCAATGAGTTCTGCCACATCTGTTTGTGGTTAAGTAGTTAATGTAGGTTGTAAATGAAGGGTGCTTGAGCTGGATAATTTATCAGCTACTTAGGCATTTTAAAATACTAACTACAAAATCTAATGACTGTGTCCAGTGATAGGATAGCTTATAGGAAATACTGCTAAAAGATGTCTGGGAAGCTTGAGTGCTTCCTAAACTTTTTGTTGTTGTTCCAGTCTAGGAAGCTAGGAAGATCAATGTTCTAGAAACATGTGACTGTGATATGTTATTTTTTTCTCTCTCTCTGTGTCTCTCTCTGTGTCTCTCTGTCTTTCTCTCTCTGTATATGTATATGTGTGTAAAGAAAGCTACTCTTAGAGGTAGGGGAAGACAGGATAGAGTCTCACACCTTGGTAATGAGTCACGGAAACAGTATCTTTTCAAGACACTGCATTGTCCTCTCATGGCCCATTTAACTCTGAAGAGCTCTTGCACAAACCAGTGAATGTCACAGGGACAACACCAAACTCGACTTGCATGACACATTCTACTGATAGGTTTGCACTCCAGCAAGATGTAAGAAACAACTAAAATTGCAAGGTGTATCTTAGCTGGAAAATTTTGTCCTGACTACAGTACCACCAAGAAACCTGACCTAGAACTTTCCTGACACTAATATTTGACCCAAAGGTATTTTGTGCAATTGTTTGTTATAAATCCTCCACACAATGCAGTTTACACCCAAGTGAGGGTATACAGCAGTAGCCAAGCACTGATCAGTTGTCCATCTGAGCACTGACACCTTTTGAGACCTCAGTAAACATTTGACTGTGTGTTAAGAGGACAGTTATAGAAATTAACGATATTCCGAACAGTGCCATAGAGCTGTGGCCTCTGAATGTTTACCTCTTTGTGTTTGGTTTCACTTAACATTTACTGTGACATGAGCTCCATCATGAGGACTATAGAAGACTGACCTGTATGGTGCACTGTGGCCGGAAGTTCCTCTGGTCCCACCCGATCCCAAGGTCCTGCAGCCACTTATAAACTAATCACTCAGGAGCTGAATATTAATTGCAGATTCTATAGCCTGTTGGCTCAGACTTCTTGCTCTTACAACTTAACTCAATCCATAATTATTAATCTATGTATCACCACGTGTTCCATTGCTTTACCTGCATCCCATTACGTGTTGCTCCTTGGACAGCTGTTTGGTGTCTCTTCTTACTCTCTTTTTCCTCTCACTGTCTCTCTTGGATTTCCCTGCCCTGCCAAAGGCCAATGCAGCTTTATTTATTATCCAATGGGAGCCACACATATTCACAGCATGCTGAAAGACATCCCACAGCAGTGCACAAACTGGCTCATTCAGTCAACCCCAGCTCTGCCTTCGTTGGGCTTTTGCCTTGTGATTGCAGAGCTCTGTAATGAAGCTTAGAGGAATGCATATAGTTCATGTCTCTTAAAAGGAAATTGAGTTTAGTAAAATGCAATTGATATTGCCCTAGAGATATTGAGCAGTTTTGCATTTTGAGTTTAAGGCCACTTGTAAATTCATTTCTCTTTATTGAACTATAAATGTGTGACACTCTGATTCTTTTGGAACCAGTTGTAACTTCAACTGATCCCCTTATCAGAAAGTTTAAACTTTCACACATATTCCTGTAATACATACATGTATGCCACAATTATATTCTTTTTTGAGAGTTTCCATTGAACACTAGGCTACCACACTCTTAAATATAGTTGTCTGGATTCAAGGTCAGTTGTCCAACTGTATCATCTACTTGGATAGTTAGGTACATACTTCTGGTCTACCTAAAAGTGCTCCTCTGTTTCCTTGGCTGAGTCTGAGAATAACTGTAGCATCTATCTGGCCATGTTATTATATAGTTTAAGTGACAAATTATACAGAACATACTAATACATACTGTCAACACTAGAAAATTATGATTTGTATTGATTATCAATATTTATGGCTCAACAACTCTTTGATACTAGATAGGAAACAATATATATGATACACTTGGCCTCTGGATTCATGGAGCTCACAGCCTACTAATTGAGGGTTTGTCATCTTGCAATGAAAATACCAGTGTAAGAAAAATGCAACTCATGCCTTCCACTGTTTAAGTTGCTTTCTTGTCAAGAAATGCATAATGTGAGCATTGCATTTAGACTTTTACTATCCTTCCTAAAAGTCCTAAAAGTTTATTTCCAACTTAATCTCCACTCATGAACTATTTGAATGAAGTTGTAAGTTTTAATCTCTTTCTACTTAATGTGCTTGAGATTAAGCAGTTATTTCCAAAAGCCAAGATTAACTATGTTCCCTTGAGGGAAATTAGCTCTTAAAATGCCAAGCAAGGGGCATTCTTAAAGCTTGCTACTAGAAGTGTGGTCTATGCTCAACAGTATTTGGTGTTCTAGAAAGGAGTCCCTTAAATGTATAGAAGCTTCATAAGCTCCTCCCTGATCCATGTTGGTGCTGTGGAATAATGCTTTTGTACACCAGTTTAATAAAATGTGATTGGCTAGTAGCCAGGCAGGAAGTATAGGTGGGATAAGCAGACAAGGTGAATTCTGGGAAGAAGAAGGCTGAGTTAGGAGATGCCAGCCTGCCATTGAGAGAGCAGTATGTAATGGCACACAGGTAAAGCCATGGAATATGTGGTGACATGTAGAAATGGGCTGAGTTTAAGTGTAAGAGCTAGACAGTAGTAAGCCTAAGCTAATGGTCGAGCAGTTTTAATTAATATAAGCCTCTGTGTGTTTACTTGGCTTTGAGTGGCTGTGGACCAGGTGGGACACAGGAAAACTTCAGCTATATGTTGGAATGTTGACTGACCTGGTCTTGTGTAGGTCTCATGGGGACAGGCAACCATAGCTGCTGGAAGTTCATGTGTGCAATGGCCCTGTCATGTCCATAAGACATTTCTTTGCCACAGTTCTCCCTGGCCTCTGACTCTTAAAGTCTTTCCTCCCTCCCTTCTACTGTGTTTCTTGAGCCTTGGGGGAGGAAGAGGTTTGATACAGATGTCCTATTCATGGCTGAGTACTCCATGGGTACTTATTCTCTGTTCTTTGACCAATTTTAAACCTCTGTATTAACTGCTGTCCCCTGCAAAAGGAAGATTCTCTGGTGAGGGCTGAGGGCTATATTAACCCATGCATGTAAAGAAAAATATTTAGAAGGCAACTTAATACTATATCCATTTAGCAAATTAATAGTAGTAGGCTTTCTCCCAGCTCTTACAACTTCCCCAGCCATTGGTTCTTATCCAAGTTTGTAAATACCAGATATGTGTTCACTCCTTTAGAGGAGGTCTTAAATCCAAGTGGAAAGTGGTTGGTTACCCCCATAACATTTATGCCACTATTGTGCCAATGGGCATATCATGCCAGGCTGGTCATTATTGTATCCTTGGTTGAGGAGCTATAGGCAGTTGATGGCTGCTAGGAGAGGAGGAATATGTTTTCTTCTGGGGTATGGGCCTTGGTAGGTTACCCATGCTGTTGTGGATGGCCCTATACCCATGAACATATGGGTAGCACTGATTGAACTCAGTGAGGAAAAAAGATGAAATGAAATTGGGAGGGGGAAGGATGTTGTGAAGTGGGGGAGCAGGAGGAGTTTGAATGGTGGAGTATGGAGTGGATATGATAAAAATTCATTGTATCCATGTATGAACATTCTCAAGAAGTACAAGACACAATTCAAGAAAAAGAAAAGCACAGAAGCTCAAGGTGTAGCCTGGATTTACTGATAGAAATCTATGCTTGATCCCTAGGAAATCTGAATGTGTGCCAGTCTGGGAATGTTCTAGCCATCCTTCCTGAATGCCACCCTGTCCGTGTCTCCTGCTGAGTGTCCTGCAGGGACTGCCCTCAGCACTCAGTGCTCTTCACTGCATATTTTTCTTCCCTATTGTAAGCTTGGGGCAGGGGAGTGGGGCTCCTCACTCATTTATCCTTGGCTGTTAGCAATGCTGCAAATAGCACTTGTGGATTCTGAAGGCTGGTTGACTTTCCTCTGTAGGATTAAATTTCTACACACTGTCAGCTCTGCAGAGCTCAGCACCGAGCTGAGTTTCTCCCAGCATTCCTCCCCGAACCCTTTTGAGACTTACATACAGTTTGCTGACAGCTTCCATATTGGTCTTCTATTTCCTTCCTCCTGCCCTCATTTTGTGGCCCAAAGTAGCAAGAGTTTTTGTTAGAATGTCATGAAGAAGCATATCTAATCAGATCTGGAAAATGTGGTCAGAATGCAGGAAGTAAATCGTTAAATTCTCTCTCCGATCTGCCATTTTAACACCAGTGCAAAGGGAAATGGGTAGGGAATGTAGAGAAGATACATGGTCTGTGTGCATTGGTATAGACGAATCTCCCTTTCTTCCATAGGTACCTGGCAAGAGTGAAAGCTGTAAGTCGTTACTGTCAGGGGCAATGTGTTCATTTACAAGTTCTGCTCTGGGAATTGAAAAACCAACTTTGCTATTATAAACGCATCAGTGTGACCGCCTTGACTTAGCCTGGCAATGATGACTTCTGCTTGAGCCAAATGCCTCCCAGCTGAGACCCAATGAGCTTGCCAAATGGTTTCATTTCTTTTATTGTCAGAACTCATTGGCTTTCTTTGCCTTGTTGTGCTTGCCTGCAATACCTTAAGTATATTAGCCATAAATACTAGTATTGTTTTTCTACCCCTAAAAATTGAAGTCAAGAAGTCACAGGATAGTCATTCATCATCAGCTGCAGCTCAGTGACTTCAAACAGAACAGCAGAAGAAAAACAAAAGCCCTGGTTGTGTGGAGGTGGCTGAACACAGGGAGGTTACAGGGAAGTAAATCAAAGAAAAAGTCCCATCTCATTGCTGTAGAACTTTGGAGCTGGCTTCTCCCCCAGGAAGCCAGAAGAGACATCCAATGTCCTTCATTTTTGCTGTCTCTTACGCCTGTGAGATGGGCTCTGTCACTGAGCCCAAAGCTTGCTGTGTTTTCAGCCAGTGAGCTCTAGTGAGCTTTCTGTCTTCCTGACCTAGACCTCCTCCTCTCACTGGGGTTATAAGCCCATGCAAGGCCATGCCCAGCTTTTCACATGGGTGCTGAGATCTGAACTCAGGTCCTTACGCTTGTGAGCAAGAGCCATGTCTCCAGCCCCCAAACCACTGCTTTATTGAGCGGAGTTACTTCAGCCATGTAGTAACTTCTATGTGTCCTAATATTACTACTGGGTGTTTGAGAATGAGCCTTTTACGTGAGTGGATCAACTAGAGGCCTGTGCACATGCAGTCTTAGATGTCACAGGAAGAGCCTTCTTGAGAATCAAGCAAACATAGACAGGTACAGCACAGCCTCATGTGTGCTCATACTGGATGCTTCCAGGTACAGCCAGCCCTGAAACTGGTTTTTATTTTGTTTTTCTTATGTGTTCCAGTTGACTTAAACTCATATTGATTTACTTATTTTATGTATATGAGTGCTCTATCTGTGTGTATGCCTGCACACTGGACAAGGTCATCAGATCCCACTATAGATGTTTGTGAGCCACCATGTGGTTATTGGTAATTGAACTCTGTAGACGACTTCCTAAACAGTCTTAGTAAATAAGAAACACAGTGCCAAATACAGAGGAAATAGCCAAAGAGATCAGAGTAATAGCCATGACTAGCTTTAGCTTACCCAGAGAGAGTTTTTTCCTCCCTGACTTGTGTTTTTATTGTCTTTCTGTTCTGCCTTCTCATTGGCTCTAAGCCCAGCCACATGACTTTCTTGTGACTGCCTGTCTATACAGACCTCTAGATCTCCATGGTTGGTACTGGGATTAACGGCTTGTGTCACCACGCTTGGCTGTGTCCTTGACAACACAGAGACTCAGCCTGCCATGTGATTGAATTAAGGGCATGTGCTTAATGGCTATTTGATCTCTGATCTCCAGGCAATTTTATTTATTAACATACAAATAAAATATCATATTTCATCACAAATAAAATATCTCCACAGAATTCAGTACCTCTGGAAGAGCAGCCAGTGCTCTTAACTGCTGAGCTATCTTTCCAGTCCATATTGAACATTTTTTAAAAAGCCTGTCCTTAAGAATCCATATTAGTACCCTCTCCCAACATGCTGTCTGGTCAGGTCTTTTTTCTTTTTTCTTTTTTAGACAGAAATCGTGTAATTCACTGAAAAGCAAAATCTCTAGGAAAAGGGCATTGACTAGATGCTGAGGACCATACCTTCCCACCACCTGAAGTTTTAATGTAATAATAGAATTACATACTATACATTCTGTGGGAACCATCTCTTGTCCCATAAGACTGCTGACTTGGTTAGTGAAAGACCCCCGGAGAGGTCTCCCCTCAGGAGAGACCCCCGGCTCAAGGAGCACGCAGCGACCACGGATCAGATGCAACAGCACGAGGTTTATTTAAACACAGGTACCTGGGGCAACCAAGTCTCTCGGAAAACTTGCGCGCCTCTGGGTTGGTGAGCTGGGTTTTTATAGCAAGAAGCGCGGGAAAGCATTAGTCAAAGGGTTCTGATTGGATAATTTAAACAAGGCGCGAATGGTTACAAAGCTCTGATTGGACAATTCAAGTGAGGCGCGAATAGTCAAAGGGTTCTAATTGGACAAAGCTCTGATTGGACAATTCAAAGTGAGGCGTGAATAGTCAAAGGGTTCTAATTGGACAAAACTCTGATTGGACAATTCAAAGTGAGGCGCGAATAGTCAAAGGGTTCTAATTGGACAAAACTCTGATTGGACAATTCAAAGTGAGGCGCGAATAGTCAAAGGGTTCTAATTGGATAATTTACACAAGGCGCGAATATATGAGCATAAATCAAATGGGGCGTGAATTCAGGCTCAGGGCGGTGTGTGGGTTTTTCCCTTGGTAACCAGATATGTGTGTTGACTCAACCCCTATCTAGAATTCCAGCTGATCTGGCCCTCCCGCACTGACGCCAGGCAGTCTGCCCCTGACATCCTGCTTATCTCTACGCTTTTGCCTTCTAGCTGAATTCCTTTGTTTCCCTACGTGCCTCACAAGCTGGGGAATTTCTAATGACTCTTAGGGGGTTTGCACAACAGGGCATTGACGATGGTCTGGCTGAGAACAATCAGTATTAATCATAGGGTTGAGCAACATTTCTTATCGGCTATCTGGGCTGCGGTGGGGCCATTCTATTTCCTAGAACTGTCTTTTGTTCCCTTATAAGCCTTGCAAACATAGCATTACTATAGGGGTGCCGGGGGGGTCTTTCATTAGTGTAGTTTGAATCAGGTAATTAAACTCTTGGTCTCCAGGGGTGGTGCTTTGGAGGGAGACTGTGAAAACTTTGGGAAGGTGTAGCCTTGCCGGAATAAGTCTGACTGTGGAGGTGAGCTGAGTGTTTATAGTCTTGCCCCACTTCCTGTTTGGCCTCTCTGCCTCTGGCTTGTGGTGGTAAATGATGTGAGCTCTCAGCTTCCTGCTTCCTGTTCCTACTGACGTGTCTGCCGCTCACTGCAGAGCTTCGTTGCCATGATGGACCCATTCCTCTGAGAGCAACCCACATACCCTTCCTTTCATAAGATGCCTTGGTAAAGGTATTTTACCACAACAGAGAAGTAGCTAATACAATTAGTTAATGTTTCTATAAAGTCCATTTTATTGTGATAAAAATATTTAACATGAGAAAATACCTCTAAGAAAAATTGTAAATGTACATCACACTATTTTTGACTACAGGTACAGTGCTGTATAGGAACTTTATAGGATATTTTCATGGTACTTAGTAGAAGTTTTGTGATCCATGACTAGTAATTCCTTATTTTCCCTACCTCTTAGCCCCAGACACCTAGCATTCTACTCTTTGGTTCAGTGAATTTAGCCATGTTAGGTATCTCAGACAAGTGAATCCATGCAGTTTCCTCCTACTGTGTCTGGCTTATTTCATTTAGGATAGTCACAGTCATATTATGTCATATCATCATATCCTGCACAATTTCCTGCTTAAAGGATGAGTAATGTCCTATTCGATTTCATATTCCAAATAGTTCTTTCCCTTTTCCTGAAGAGGAAACTAAGCATTTCTCATCATTAAAACTAAAAGCAAATGTGATTCCACCAATCCCATCCAGTATAACCATTTGGGGTAGATGTAGGGGTTAATCAAACCATAGCCCCACTGATAGCTGCACACAGAACAAGATTTAGGGAACATGGGTGAGAGCAAAGGGCCAACTATGAATCTAGACATTGATATCTGCTGTCTGTCTAAGCACTTCTGAAATCTTCCCTGAAGATGTAAGGCCTGAGAAGAATTCCACCTGAGTGGAGTATTACACATTTTGCATATACAGTGTTAAAGAGAATGGGATTCATGCATGCAAATGTACTTAGCATATTTTATTCATCAGTGTTTCTTCTCTTAAAAAGCCAGCACAGATGTATCTGCAAAACACCTCACGCCACTCATCTCTCTCTCTATTGCATTCTGGTAGTTTCCACATGTTGGCTCAAATTAAGCCTTCTCCATACCTCTCTGAGGTCCTTCAGCAGAGGAGAGTTTGGTGCCACCAGTGTGGACAGAGCAGTGACAAACAGTGGGATGTGAGCTTAAAGCATCTTTCATGAAAAGGGATACTGTGGCAACATTGGCAGATCGGTTCTCTCCTTCAGACCTCAGAAAAGAGCAGCTTCAAAATTGCTTTGCGGAGCTGGTGTTGTGTTAGGTCATAGGGTGGGCTTTACACTTGTGTTGACTCTGTTTTTAAAAAAGTAACTCTAAGGAGGTTGGAGAGATGGCTCAGCATGGAAGAACACTTGCTGTTCCAGAGGACCTGAATTTAATTCCAAACACCCTCACTACGTGGTTTACAACCACCTGTAACTCTAGTTCCTGGGTATCAGATGTCCCCTTCTGGCCTCTGCAGGCACCAGAATGCACATACCTGCACACATACTCACACAAATATATACACTTAATTAAGCATAAATTAAAAAAAAATAACTTGACCCAGGAGATGTTGACAGGGGTAGTAGAAAGATGATGTTTGATGACATGTTTTTGCCATGGACAGTAATTATGCTGTTATATGGCAATGCTTTAGAGAGGCAGAATCTCTACTCCTGTACAAATGTAGATGGAAGATAGGTCAATGATTTTATTTCAATTATTTATTATCGAAGGAATCAATAAGCTGTTACCACTGGTTCAAAGGCCCATCAAAAGAACAGACTGATCTATGGTCCATCAAGTGCTGAAATGAATTGTCTAATGGATGCAAAATTGGTCAGTATCCACCAGCTGAAGGGCTCTTCGCCAAGTCCTGGACTTAGGGATGAAGTATCCTAGTGTCTTGTTTCAAAATTGTGTCTGATGCAGTCTCCAAGAGTCTGGCTCATCTGCAGGAACTGAAAGGAAGAAGTGTAGAAAAAGCTCTGGCATGGGCCCAGCAGTCCTGTCCATCACTGCTTCTGAGGGTTATTGGCTGGGATTCATAGAAGATATGCCTAGTTACCACAGAGCACTGTTCTCCTCATGTAGCCAGGAAGAAAAGAAAACAGGGACCTGGGGAGATGGATCCCTTGGTAAAATGTTTGCTGTGTAAACATGAGGACCTGAGTTCAGTTCCTCACCCTCATCAAAAGCTGGCATGATGGCATGAGCTTGTCATCCCAGTGCTGGGGAGCCAGAGGCAGATGGATTCCTGAGGTTCACTGGCCAGCTAGAGTCCCCATGTAAAAAGAAAGGTCAATATTTCTGAGGAATGACATCCAAAGTTGACCTCTGGCTTTCACATACTTAAGCATACATGCATGCATGCATGCACATGAATGCACATGTAAACACACACTGTGCAAGACATTATGTGGGAGGGAAGAATACAACTCTCTGCAAATAAACATTCTTAGAGTAGCCACTTTCTCCAGCACAGCTGCTTAGACAATAATACGGGCAAGAGACTAACATTTTTTTTATTTTCATTTTTAGTGGTGTGTGTGTGTGTGTGTGTGTGTGTGTGTGTGTGTGTGTGCGCGCGCGCACGAATGTCTGTGGAAGCCAGAAGGGTATGTCAGAGCCTCAGGAGCAGGAAGCACAGGCAGTTGTGGGCTGCCCAATATGGCTGCTGGGAACAGACAGCAAACTCTCTCACCACCCCCAGCCATTTCGCCAGCCCCATGGCAAGCTTTTAAAGAAGGGCTTAACTTGTTGACACATTCAATGAGAACAGGACATGGTGAGTTAACATTTGGAAATATGGTTTCAGGCCAAGACTAAAGAAAGAAAAAAGTGTGGCAGAGGGAGTTTTGACTCAGCTTTGACTTTGACTTGGGGCTCAGCTGCAATCAGGTGTAATGCTAAAAAAGACTGACTTTTTGGGCAAACTTGAATGTTTAGATCTGGCATTTTGTCTGAATTTTCATCTCTTCTCTGCTTGTAGACACTCCTAACTCCATAATGATAGCTGCATCTGAGGCAACCCATGTGCTTATTTGAACTGAAATCAGCTTTATAGACACCACTTGTTCCTAGATTTCCTTTAGCAATGATGCCATGGGGTAACAGCTTTGGATTTTTCTTAAGCATTTGCTTAGACATGGAAGGGAAGTAAAGAAGTTAGATGGCAGTGGCTTTAATTAACCCAATTAATTACCAGTCCTGTTGGACATTATTTCCCTCCAAGAGCAACTGTGTCCATCCACTCAGGACAGACCTATAATGGCAATTAGTGCTTATCTATTGTTCATAGCTCACAGTAGGAAAATGCAATCGTTAAGCACATTTGCTCTTCCACCTACCGTATAATTTTAATGCCTTGCAATTTGAAGAATTCACAACAATATCACAGAGGAGCAAATCATTTCTTTCAAAGTCCAGCAATAGAACCTGCCATGAAGGTCAAAATTACCTAGACAGAGAGAGCTAATGCCTGTGTGTAAACTGAAAACAGGATGTGAGTTAATATGTGGGTTTATTGAAATATTGACTTTCAGCCCATGAGTTTTTATAGAAGGTTAAATAAATAGGTCAAGAGAATGAGTGTAATTCAAGTCATACCTGGGAATCAAGATACCAACCAAAGCAAGTCTGATTTCTCAGTACCAATTTATTCTGTAGCTTCTGGGGTCGTTGTCTTGAATATTTAAAACAATATTCTTTGGTTGTATATGTGTGGGTACACGTGTGTGTGTGTGTGTGTGTGTGTGTGTGTGTGTGTGTGTGTATTTAAGATGCTTAACCTGTGTGTGGTGGTTTGAATAAGAATGGTCCTCATTGGCTCATATATTTGGATGCTTAGTCTTATGGAGACTTATTACTAATTATGAAACCTTGGCATATAGCTTAGGCTTGTCCCACTAGCTTTTATAACTTAAATTAATCCATTTATATTAATCTATATTTGCTTTTTTTTTTTTTTTTGAGCTGATGATTGAACCCACGGCCTTGGGCTTGCTAGGCAAGCGCTCTACCACTGAGCTAAATCCCCAACCCATTAATCTACATTTGTCTCGTGGCTTTTTTCCTCTCTTCCATCTTGCACCTCCTCTTTCCTCTCCATGTCCTATGGCATCACTCCCACACCTAGATTCATCTCCTCTCCTTCTCTCTCTGCCTGGGAGTCCTGTTTAACCTCTTCCTGCCTAGCTTTTGGCCATTCAACTCTTTATTAAACCAAATCACAGGGACACGTCTTCATACAGTGTAAAGGAATATTCTGTAGCAAGTGTATATGTATATATGTGCACCATATGTGTGCCTGAGTCCACTGAGATCCAAAGAAGACATCAGGTCCCCTGGGACTGGAGTTACAGTTGGTTGTGAGTCTCCACGTGAGTGCTGGGAACTGAACGTGGGTCCTCCAAAAGAGTAGACAGTGCTCTCAACTGCTGAGCCGTGTCTCCAGCCCTCTCAGGGAGTCTTGACTTGGGATTTAGAAGCAGCCTAGATTAGTCCTTCTAGCTGGGGCCTTTCCTGGGTTTGCCATAGATGTCCATGGGGACTCTACTTCCTGAAGGAGGATGCAATGACAGAAGACGCACTCCTGTGGTGCTGGCTGTTGGTAGACAGTCTCATTGTCTCAGAGTGAGTGAGATTCTTTCTACAGGCTGCTCATGCTATCTCAGAAAGCATGAACTGAGAGAGACAGCTGCTGGTCACAGTGCTACCAGTTTCAGAAGTCACACTCTGTTTTTTCTTCCTCTGGGGTTAGCACCCTGTTTTTGGCTATCCTAATAAAGGGAGGTAAAGGTCCACCTGGGATTCTGACAGTAGAAAAGTCATTTCTGCGAGCATGAACATGAGTGGGTTCTTCTTCTCTATCCTCCTGCGCTGTGCCCAAGGCCCAAGGTATTCGAGTCCCAAGTGGTGGTTGCCCAGCAGATGGATAGAAATGAAGCTGCTGAGCAAGGCATCACTCACCTGGCTCCAGCCCTGCCAGCAGGGTTAGGATCTGTCTCTGGCATTGCTATGGCTCCTCCTCAGTCTTCGGGCCTGCTGGTGTCTGGTGTGGGGATGGTGCTTCAGTTCCATCCCAGGGAAGGGAGAGGCTAGGGATGAGAGGACAGTAGATACAGAGGTGGTAAAGCCTGTGCGGACAGGCTTG
This sequence comes from Onychomys torridus, assembly GCF_903995425.1. Lineage (NCBI taxonomy): Eukaryota > Metazoa > Chordata > Mammalia > Rodentia > Cricetidae > Onychomys > Onychomys torridus. The sequence goes on from NC_050446.1 coordinate 129,087,111, forward strand.
CAGCTTCCCACTGGGTGGCTTTGCCTTCAGCATCAGGGCCTAGGACCTAAAACCAGAGGTACGTGGGGAGGCAGGGACATTTCCAAAGAATTTCTAAAAGCCCACAAGGGGACATATTAGAAAGTGAGCATTGTTAAGGACTCTCTTAAAGGCTGGCTAGTTACCTGTGTCTTGTGAAATCAATTTGTAGACATCAAGTTTTGATGACCATTAACAGTGATAAAACACAATCAACTAAGGACATCACTGTGTTTAATTATCTCAGAGCAAGTTAGCTATCCTGAGATGAACTCTTGACTGATCTTGGAGTGCACCACACAGACCACAGGCTCAGTAGAGACAATAGCTTCCTGTAAATAATGAGTGTATTGGCTAGAAAGACAAGCATGGAACTCTAGTATGGAGAAGAAAACAGACCACAGCAGAGCTTTAGTCTAGAACACACTGTCACAAGTGAGGTCTAAGTGCTAGGATAGGTGAGCATCCCAGAGCTATTTTGTTTTCCAGAGAAGAGGGCAGATTACTGATGCTCTTAAATTTTTGGTTATGTTGTTTGTTACTGAACTATCTTATAAAATGTCCCTCTGCTTAGAATTTGAAATGCATTCTATGAAGCATTTTATATGGTCTGTTAAACTATCTATGGGAGGAAATTTTGTATATCCTGTACACACAGCCAGTGGGTGTGGACACTATCAGAAGATGTGACTATTCATGTGCCATTAATCTTTCCATTTGCTGCTTGGGTTTACTTTGTATTAGAGTAGTTAAGTTTAGAGACTGAGCTGGAGGGATGGTTCAGCAGTCAGAGCACTTGCTGCTCTTCTAGATGACTGGTACTCGGATTCTAGCTCTCCCATCTCAGCTCACAGCTACCTGTGACTTCAGCTCCAGGGGATCTGACATCCTCTTCTGGCCTCCACAGATATCCATGTGCATTTTTGCATATATAGAAGTACATGGAGACCACATATTCATGAAATAAGTCTAGCAACTGAGTGCTTTGTTTCAAACTAACCGATGTCGGACCACTCTTCAGACATCTTCCAAACAAACCCGTTTCCTCTCATTGGATGCTCACATCCATTCTTTTCTGCACTCTGTAGATAGGTGCCCTTATCTCTGTGGATCTTACCACTCTTCGGATATAGAGGTGAGCAGAGGAGACAGGGTCCTCTCTAATGCCTCTTACGTTTTCCTAAGGAATTTAGAATAGACACAAGGACCTCCTTGGAGGCAAAAGATGCTAAATCCAATGAGAAGGAACTGGTATGGTCACAGAGATTATTATTTCAGGTCAGAATTTAGAGAGGTCATGGGTCAAGAAAGTCAGGAGGCAATGGGGCAGAAAGGGGGAGCCTTAGTGAAGTATGTGCTGCCTGCTCACAGTTGAGCTAATAACAGTTGTAATTATTTGCCAACTGGGTGAACCATTTTGACATTGAAGGCCTATGGTCACTGTTATTTTAACTACAACCTGACAGTTTTCTTGTACACCTTTTGTTGCTTAGAAGTAGATAAATCAATAAAATATTTTAAGTACAAAAAGATCACATTTTAGAATAAGATTTGGTGATGGATATGGCAGGAAAACAGTTTCCTGGGAAATGGCAAAGCATCTAAGATGTCTAAGTGATGATGTGCAGGTCTTTTGTGGGTGCTTGGTGTGGATAACTATAGGTGTCAATGGATATTTATATCCCTTCTGAAAGTGTGGGCTGGGAAGACGGCTCAGTGCACAAAGTGCTTGATGTACAAAGATGAGGACCAGGGTTTTATTCCCCAGAAATCACTCAAATGTCAAGTGGTGGCTTGTCAGTAATTCCATCATTCAGAAGGAAGCAGGGTCAGATGAGGCTAGTAGCTAGGCTATCTGTGTTCACAAGCTTAGGGTTCAATCGAGAGACTCTGTCTCAATAAATAAGGTGATGAGCAGTTGAGGAAGACTCTTGTTGTAAGCCTTAAGCCTCTGCTTGGATACACTTACATACTCACCACCCCCACACATGCAAAATGCAGAAAATATTAAGAGTGAAGTCACTTTTTAAATGTAGGTCACATCTTTATTCCATAAACATCCTTTTTAATGCATGATAAAAAGATGTGGGTGTGAGGATAATATTTCAAAGGCTTTAGAGATCTTTCATGTTTTGTTGTCACAGAGGGCTAGGGAGCACAAAACAGTTGAAAACCTTGTCAGACTATATGTGTAAACCAGATTATTTCATCCCCTACATAAGGACCCATGGTCAGTGTGAGTCCTTACTGAGTCTTGGTCTTTGTCTGCATAGAGGAAATGACAATACTTACATTGCTTCGTTGTGAGGATGGCAGCGCATGATACCACCAATGGCTAACTTATCATGAGAACTGGTGTGTTTTCACCAATTTTGTAGACCAGGTTGCTCCCAAACTTGCTATTAATACCTGGGGCTAAAGAGTCCTCCTCAGAATGGGATCTAGGACATGCTCTATTCAATATGGGGACTCTCACCCATGTGGTTCCAACTCACACCTGTTAAAAGAGACTGTTCAGAAGCATCCTTTGGACTTTTTTGCAAGCAACCATGGGACACACCTAGGAAATGTATGACATCAATTAGCATACATATTAACTGTCAATCTTAGTCTCAAAAAACTAATTTAGAACTGCTGCCCCAGATTCTTTTCAAAATCTACTTTGGAATTGTCCAGCTCTCTCTTCTGATAGCAAAAGACATTTCTTCCTAATTGCATTGCATAATCAGAAAGTAATTCTCATTTATTGCCTAATGGTTGGATAATTAAACACAAGGAGCAGTCATCTCCTGTGTGCACTTGTTGAAGTTTTTAATATTTTTCCTGATTTTTAATTAAAATTAAAGCTATATATTAAATCATTATTGTGGATGTGGCATTAAGTCCCAGGAGCAGAGGACAAAATACCTAGAAGAGACAGAATGAATAGGAATGGGTAAGAGATATGCCTTCAAAGCTGCTGTTGAAGTTTTACATTTGACAGAGAAGCTTAATGGCTTATTGATAAAGCAGTTGTCTGTACATGGTTTCTGCTGCTAGTTCATTCAATGACTCTGTACTTAGAGGTAAGATGGGAGGCCTTGGCTTCTCAATGATACCAATATAAACTACTCAACTGTTTATCTCCTTCAAAATGCTAGGACAGCTTTGAGTCCAGAAGGGCAGTGACTGTCTTAATGACATCTTAGAAAACTCCATGCAAGAGGCCCGAGGTTTATACTTACTCATGATATCCATTCAGCCATATTCTCCTGAGGTTGGGCAGTGTCCTTTTGGAGTCTGGAATGCTCCATAAATCACATCCACTAGGTCACAAACACCCAGGTCACCACAGAATTATGGGAAAAAGTTTGCATTTAAACATAATAAAACACAGGCCACTTACATGTCCATAAAAATGAAGCCCCATAGTTCAGCAGATACAAGCCCATAATACAATCTAACCAATGACAGTTCATAAGACACAAATTTGTGTAACTCAACAGTATACTAAATATATGAGAGATTTAAGCCTGATCTACGGTCCTCTGAGACCCTCTGATTGCTTACTGTGTCAGCATCGCTCATGAGTTATGTGTCTGTGCATTCCTTGTGAATATAAATCCCAGTCTCTGTGGTGCTATTGTATGTAGTTAGATTATTTGTGTGATGACATTTCCCATGCGCTGAGGGGAAAAGGGAGACACTTTACAGTGCTTAAAAAAACATGCACAGTTTCCTGGCACCAGGAAAATGATCAAGGGCCCAGAAAATTGTGATTTGTTTCCCAACTCCAGCTCCTGTAGACTACTTCAACCTAAATGACATTTTAGGTGAGATATTTCCGTGCCCTGATCTCACCTTCTGCATTGCCCTTGTTAAATTAAGAATCAGAAACTAAAAGCATATTCTTTGTCAAGATCATTTTCTGTGATGTTCACTGGGAGTGTGTGAACTTTCACATAGATCATTAGGGTTCAGCACAAATGATTTAGTTCTCTTCTCCCTGGGCTGCGAAATGAGGAATTTAAGGAGCTATAAGAGTAACTGTTGGCTAGAAATGGTCAGTCAGTAAGCTGAGCTGTGGTTGTCTTAGTTAGCTTTAACTGTCAACTTGACTCAGCCTGGAGCCAGCTAAGATGGGAATCCCAATTGAGAGATTGCCAGTGTTAGCTTGGTATGTCTGTGAGGGACTGTCTTGATGATAATTGATGTAGGAGGACCCTTGCCCATTGTGGGTGGCACCATCCCTAGACAGGTAGTCCAGGGTTTGTTGAGAAAGCTAGCTAAGTGTGGGTCTGTGAGTGAAGCGGCAAGCAATATTCTTCCATAGCTTCTGCTTATTTTCCTGATTGACTTCCCTCGTTGATGGCCCGTGGCCTGGAAGGGTAAGCCAAACAAATGCTTTCCTCCATGAAGTTGCTTTAGTCCATGTTTTATTTTACGTATTTTCATCACAGCAACAGAAAGTAAATTAGAACAATACTCATTGACTTAAGATTAGGAATGTACCAGCATGGATGTCAGCTTTCTTACCAGGGCCCTGTGGATCCTTCAGTCTGCAGGCATATCATCTGCTCTTCTTCTAGCTTACTACCACCATCCAGTTCCCACACTGCTCCCCTCGCACTACTCAGTGTTCCGTCTCTACTCTGGCAAATGTGGTTGTGTCTGCCAGGATGTACTTTTCCTAGATACACAGTCTTCCTCTTCCAAGATCTGACTTACAACATGCTTGTGTGCCTTCATTGATATATTATAGTGGTATATTGTGCACCCCAATAAAACTTATCTGGGGATCAGAGTCAGCCACTAGATTAGACATAGAGGCCAGACAGTGATGGCACACACCCTTAATCCTATCACTCAGGAGACAGAGATCTGTCTGGATCTCTGTTGAGTTCAAGGCCACACTGGGAACAGAGCCAAGTGTGGTAGCACACACCTTTAATCCCAACACTTGAGATCTCATGCCTTTTTGCTTGTGAAGCACACACACCTTTAATCCCAGGAAGTAAGATGGCAGGGCAGAAAAAAGTAGATAAGGCATGAGGAAACAGAAACTCACTGTCTTGAGATTGAGGATTTCCTAGAGGTAAGAACCTGTGGCTGGCTTGTTCTGCTTCTCTGATCTTTTAGCTTTTACCCCAATATTTGGCTCTAGGTTGTTTTTTTTTTATAATAAGACCATTTATCAATTCATGTTACAATATATTCTTTCACTATTCCATTTATGGCCATCTAGTATATTCTATACACTACATATAATGTTGAACTTATGTTGGGAAAATAGGTAGACATATCTCCTTTCCTTATTATAAGGCTTATCACAATCAATTGAGAGCCTTTTTAAAAAAGATTTATTTTGTTTATTATATAAACAGTGTTCTTTTTGCAAGTTTACCTGTATGCCAGAAGAGGGAATCAGATCTCATTATAGATGGTTGTGAGCCACTATGTGGTTGCTGGGAATTGAACTTAGGTCCTCTGGAAGACCAGTCAGTGCTCTTAACCTCTGAGCTATCTCTCCAGCCCCTCAATTGAGAGTCTTATAACAATCGATTGAGAGGCTTTTGAGGGCTGGTCCAGTGTCTGCTTCTTTTAGCATCTCTAGAACGTATGTATAACTCAAGGAAGAGGTGAGAGTGTGGTCCTGAGTCAGACAGATCAGGATTCCAGTCTGATTCCTCCTATGTGAATGTGAATGAGTTACTAAACTTTCCTGGACCTCAATATCTTCCTCTCTGAACTGGAGACAGAAATTCCTATTGTGTTAGATGGTTATGAATATTCAATAAGGTAATATATAAAGTCAGCATCTCTAGTTGTCATGTGATAAGCTACATAATTACAACCAGCTGTTACTGATGCCTGATTAAGTTGCCATGTGAATATGATGGGGACACTTCTTTTTCACTGAGAAGGATATAAGCATCTACAGTTCTACCTTCCTTCAAGAGTGAGATCCCTAGAACTTGGGAGACAGCTTAGTCTGTAAATAGGAGGACATGAGTCCAGGCATAATAGTACACACTAGTAATACCTACCTTGGCAAGACAGACATAGGAAGATTCCCAAGGGCTTACTAGTGAGCCAGCCTAGTCTACTAGGTAAGCTCCAAGTCCTGGTGAGAGAACCTTTTTTGCACGAGCACCAGCACACACAAGAACATACATATATGGACAAGAAAGAACAAAAGCCCTGAATTTTAGCACAAAGACAGACAAAATGTTGTAGGCACACCATAGACATATAGTCTAAAACGTTAACTCTCACCTCCACACCTTTACTTGTTTAATGGAGACAATCAAATGATTGGGAGAGCATGGAGGGAAATTCCCATGTACTTCTAGCTGAGTTTTTTGTTTCTGTTTTCCTCATCTAAAACTTGCCTTTGTTCAGGGAGCTGGGATACTGGACTCCTTCTGAGAACAGGTACCAGAGCTTTTTTCTATTTCTTCCCTTGAGCAACAGAATGATTAACAGGACGAATAATTGCCTTCTCATATTATCAAGCTCTTTACACAGGGATGGGTACAATCCTTTCAATATAGTTTCATATTAAATGATGTGTGCCTCTCAACATCTGGAGATTTGAATTCAAATCTGAACTGAAGCCATAAAAGTGATGACATTGTCTCTGTTTAGCCCATATCAGGAGATTCCTCATAGGGTTGACAGTCTCTGGGGACACTTGGAGCAGTAAAGGCCAAGGTCTCAGGTACAGCTGGAGGGATGGTTTATGGAGTGAGTTGAGAGAAGCAGCAAAGAGAACACTGTATGCACACAAAGTGACTAATGCAGAGACAGTCATCTCTGCTGTTGTCACAGCTGAAAAAGCAAAACAACCTCATTTCTTATCAACAGGGGACTAGCGAATAAAGTGCGATTCATTTACAGCCAAGGACGCCTTGGAAATCTGTGTAAGTTCTACATTCATAACAAGATAAAGAGCAACATGCCACACTGAGGGTGTGTTCGCCACCCTCTTTAAAGAAGAGAGAATCACACATAACACAAGAAAGCACAAAATATAAAAAGGATGCACAGTAATGATTTTTCTGGAAGGAAGGAGAAGGCATGAGAAGTAAGGTGTAAGTCAAGTTATATTTTCTTTTAAAATATAGATAAAAAGAGTAAAAATATATAAAATATTAAGTATCATTAAATCTTGCCACCATGTAAGTTGTTGAAATTTCTGAATGATTATTTTTTTTTTAAATCTGGATGACATTTTAAATGAAGGAGCAGATAGATATATTCAAGATAATTCTTGCAATGCCAGGAACTTAACAGCCCCTATTATAGATTGTGCCAAATACAGGCAATTATTCTTCAAACTTAATCATATTTGCAGGTATAACATGGAAGCATGTTTCGTAAGTTGCTGAATTTTCTTTTAATCATAAAAAAGGCTTACAGGTCTGGGGATATAGCTCATTTGTTTAGAGCATTTCCTGTTCTTCCTACAGAGAACCAGGGTTCTATTCTCAGTACCCACATGGGTGGTTCACAATCAACTGTAACTCCAGCTCCAAAAGCCCTGATATCCCATTATGACCTCTGCAGGCATTGTGCTCATACACAGATACACATATATACATGAGTAAAAATTTTTTAAAAATCTAAAAATATTTAAAAAGGCTTCCAGGGAGATAAAAACAAACAGTCTCCTTTTTTCCAGTGAGAGTTCTGACCTTCAGAGCTCTGCTGGGTGTCTCCCTCTTTCAGTGCTACTCAACACCCCTATTAGGAAATATATTTCTGCACCTTGTTTCATCACAACAGCTTAGTCCCTGGTGTATTGGGGCTGCAATAATAAAGGACCTCAGGTGGGTGGCTTAATCAATAATGTATAAAAAAAATTTCCCACAATGCTACAGGGGAGCCTATAATCCTGGTGTCAGCAGGACTGGTTTCTCCTGTAGCCTTTCCCTTGGGCTTTTAGACAGCTAGGCTCCCTATGCATCCTCATGCCACCCTCCTATGGTCATTAATGTCCTCATCTCCTCCTATAAGAAATAACTCAGGGTGCTTGGAAACCATCCTGAAAACCTCATTTTAATTTGTCTTTAAGCCTGGGGTTAAAAGATTAAAGATTAAGAAGGCAACGTCTGGGGCACTGAGGAAGATGAGTAGGAGGGCTTATAGCTGGGTATAAAATAACCAAGCCAAACAGGTAAGATGAAGAACAAAGCTGTGGACCACTGACCTAGGCTGGCTCTTTTCTCTCCAAAGCTCTTGAGGACTATGTGTAAGGAGCTGTTGCCCTTCTGTGTATCCTTGCTTCTAAGGCATCTAATTGTTGCAGAGTAAACCACACATATGAATGTCTTCTAAACAGCAATTACAACAAGAACATTCCATAGACAAGGAGCTAAATATGAGGTAAGAAAGAACGCAGCTACATCTTGGAAGCTGGGATGAGTTAACTCTCTACCAAAGCAAAGGCACAAGCTGATCATGTAAATGTGAGAACAAAGTGTGCTTAAACAACTGCAAGGTTGTGATGGCCACACCCACCCTGGCTGACAGTGGCTATCCAAAAGTCAAGATCAGCAGATAACAAAGCACAGATGGGCAGAGGAGGGCTTCAGCTACTTACAACCAGGCAGGCAACATAAGCCCACTTCACTGGTTGGGCCATGGGACATGCACAGAGTGTGTGAACCTTCTATTTGATTGGCTCATGGTAGCCTAGAGCATTAACTAATCTCAAAAGAGATGACTTCAGTGTCTGCCCAGCTTCTGCTATGGCCCTAAGAAAACCCCAAAGAAGGAAGTTTGATGGCTTTTTCCTCCCTTGGGCACACTTCCCATTCTCCAGACATTCTCACTTTTTCCTGATTTCGTAATTTCCTTCAGCTTCTCACTTTTTGGTAAACATTTTTAATAAAGCCTGCTTCTGATTTGTGTGTGTTTGTGAGGTCCACATCATTAACCTTTATTGGTATAGACAACAAACTCAAAGCCACTGTCTCAGGTTAATTTTTGTTGACTGAGTGCCTGGCATCTTAAGTTCTTGGGTCATGCATAGCTGAGCCATGAAAGGTTCCATTGCTCTCTCTTTCTTTCTTCTCTCTCTCTCTCTCTCTCTCTCTCTCTCTCTCTCCCTCCCTCCCTCTCTCTCATCTATCTATCTATCTATCTATCTATCTATCAATCATGTATCATCCATCCATCCATCTATCTAACCACCCATCAAATGTCTATCTGTTGTCTATCATCATTGTCACTGTTTACTATGTGCATTGCATTATACTCTTAGAATTCATATTCATGCTCTTTGGAACTTTATATCACAACCCTATTTGGAAATGGAGCTTTTGCAAGTGTAATTAGATAAGGTCCAACCTGATTAGAGACAGCCCTAAGTCTACCAACTGATATAAGGAAGAGGGATACATAGAAAGAAACCTACAGAAGGCAGTATATGGAGATGAGGGCAAACTGGTGTGTTACGGCTATAAGACAATGTTTCCAGTAATTTGATGGCCTCTATCAGCTAGGACCAAGGCTCATAGCAGATTCTGCTGAAGCATCCAAAAGGAATGGATGCTGACCATGCCTCTTTCTTTAGCTGTGATAGAATACAGCTTTATTTTAATCAATTTAGTTTGTGGTAAGTGTGTATGTACATGGTTGTGTGTGTAACTCAGGGCACGTGTGCCATGGACAACTTGGCTATCTATCTCCATCTTCCTTGTGTTTGAGGCAGCATCTCTTGTTTGCTGCTGTGTGTGCCAGACTAATTGGTCCCTGAGTATCTGGGGATTCTTGAATTTCTGCCTCGTATATTGTCATAGAAGTGCTACGATTACAGATATATACATACAGTCAAAATACCCATGCATGTAATATAAGATGAAAAAATGAGATGAGATAGAGAAGCAATTGAAGAAGACACCTGATGTCACGTCACCTTTTGGCCTCCACATGCAAATGTATACAAAAAGACTAAAGTCTTAATTACTAGATTACTGTAAAAAATATTAAGACCTTATCTACTCTGCTCTTTATTATATCCTTCAAAATAACAGTAGATATGTAATGACGAAATAGTTCATTGTCTTGGACCTGCTGTATGAAGAAAAAGTGTGTGCATTTTTAGAGCTTTGAAAATATATCTCCAAACTTCACATTACACGATTTCCAAGTATCAGACAAAGGAAGTGGTTCTTTTTCCCTTTGAAAATTCATCTGATGTCACTATAGCAATTAGATTTTTTTTTATTCCAGAGTTCTCTCAGATACAATGATCCCTTATGAGCCCGGAAGTAATTTGATATGCAAGCTTCCTGATGTAGTTATTTTGGACTACCCACGATGTCAGCAATTATTTTGATTTTGCATTTTCTCTGGTACAAGTCATGCCTCAGACTATTTAATTAGCTCACATGTGGGCAGAGGAGACAGAGATTAACAACTTGACTCTGCTTGATTTGAGTCATGCTTACATTTTAAAAGTAACCATTGTAGATTATGAGTCAGTGAATATTTCTCTATCTTTCTGGAAATATTAGCAAGAGAGGAAGAAAATGTGTAATAATGAAGATGATTTCATCAACAACTACTGAAAATGATTTTAAATGATTAAAAAAAAACAAATAGCAACTTAATTCCTTCAATTAGCTGCTGAGAAAAGGTTTGTAACTGAATGGTTGGAAGGTGAAGTTCACCCTTGCAACATTACAAAAAGGAGCTCTTACTGTCCTCTTTTGATTAAGTAGTCAGTGATTATCAAGGTAAGTTATACAGTGGATAAAAAGGCAGAAGGCTAAAAAATAGAAAAAGGGATCTGATGCCCTCTCTTGTCCTCTGCAAGCACCTGCAAATATATATAATGATGTACCACCCATTGTAATGTTGCTGGTATCAATAGCACTGAAGAGAGAATTAATTGCCCCCTTTTTATCTGGTTCTCATTTGATGTCAGGTATCCTGTTCACTGTTTCGTCTCATCTCCATGACTATGTGAGTGCTTTCAACACTTTTAGTATGCAGAAGATTAATTCAGAGTAAGAGGGTTTAACGTGGAGCTAAACAAAAAACTGTTTCCAAACTAGTTTCCCTGGCCTGTAGGTCTATCTTCCAGCTTCTAGCCTGTCCCACAAGGAGGACCAAAGCTTTAGAAGGTCAGTGCTAATAAGTGACTACGCCCATGGACCAAAGCTACCATAATGACTCAAAGGGGCTGGTGAAAGGGCTCAGGGGTAAATGCCATGGCATGTGCACAAAACACATAATAAATAAAACTAGTAAATAAACCCAAGGCCCGGAGAGATGGCTCAGTGGTTAAGAACATATAAGGCATAGTGGTATACCCTTTAATCCCAGCACAAACAGATCTCTATGAGTTCAAGGCCAGCCTGGACTACATAGTGAGGCTCTGTCTCAAAGGAAGAGAGAGAAAGAGACAGAGAAAGTGAGTGTGTGAGAAAGAGAGAGAGACAGAGAGAACATGTACTCTTACAGAGGAGCAGAGTTCAGTTCCCAGTGCTCATAATGAATATCTCATAAAAACCTGTAACTCTAGCTCCATGGGGATCCAATGTCCTCGTCCTGCCTCTGAAGGTACCTGCACACATGTGCATATACCCACACATAGACACAAATACATATACAATTTAATAAAATTTAACCCTGTCTCAGTTTCGGTTAGAATTGCTATAATGAAACACCACCACCAAAGCAAGTTGGGGAGGAAAGGGTTGACTTGGCTTACCCTTCCATATCTTTGTTCATTATCAAAGGAAGTCAGAACAGGAAGTCAAGCAGGGCAGGAACCTGGAGGCAGGAGCTGATGCAGAGGCCATGGAGGAGTGCTGCTTACTGGCTTGCTTCACATGGCTTGCTTAGTCTACTTTCTTTTACAACCCAGGATCACCAGTCCAGGCATGGCCCCACCCACAATGGACTAGGCTCTCGGACATCAATCACTAATTAGGAAAATGCTCTACAGCTCAGTCTTATGGAGGCATTGTTTCAATTGGAGTTTCCTCCTTTCAATTTGTCTCAATTTGATATAAAACTAGCTAGGACATCCCCCCCCCAAACAATCCCTCAAAGGATTGGAAAGGCCATGAGCTTCTAGATGGCTAAACACACAGAGGGCCTTAAAGAGTGGCAAGCCCAGAGAGAGCACAGAAGCCCCACAGCCCTGCTTTTCCTCCTTACCCTCTGGGGCTTTTCATCTGAGTCTTTACAATAAATGTAGGTAATGTATTCCTCCTTGTCCTGTGATCTACTCTAGCAAGCAGATCAAATCCACTGGGGGGATTGTGGGAACCCTTAGGCATAGCTGGCTGCATAAACTACATGCAACCTGTGCTTGTATCTGGTGCTTGAAGTGGAGAAGCAGTGTCATGAAGCTGAGCTCTCCGCCCCTGGGATCTGATACCAGCTCCTATCAGGTTAAATTAGCTAAATGCTCCCCTCCATGGGGTCCACTGAAGAATCAGCTGCAGAACTTTGTGGTGTGGGGGGTGCCTTAGTTACTTTTCTATTTCTGTGACAAAACACTATGACCAAGGCACCTTATTGAAGTGTTTAATTGTGCTTATGGTTTCAGAAAGTTAAAGTCCCTAAGGATGGAACAAAGGCAGGCCAGCGGGAACAGCTTAGAGCTCACATCTTGATCTACAAGCCAGAGTCAGAGAACCATGTAAATGGCATGGTTCTTTTGAAGCACCTCCTAGTCCTCCCCAAACTGTCCAGTCAACTGGGGACCAAGTCTTCAAACATATGAGCCTATGGGCTCATTCTTATTTAAATCACCACAGGGGGAAATCTTGGGGTGCATCAGTGTCTGTGTCATGAGAAACAGGAGCCTGAGTTTCTCTTAATACATATTCTGACAGAGCTAAATTCATGCTTTTGACTTACTCCTATTCCTTTCTAAAGAGACACATTTCTACAGGTAATTTTTCATCTTACACATGATGAGCAGGTATGGTGAAAGTGTTTGTTTATGACGTCTGAATGGTTGTCTGAGGATCTGGGATTATGCCGCAGCTGCTGGTTTATATAAAAGCAATTCCTTGGTTAAGTGTGATATAACTCCTCTGATTTGGGACTGAATGATGATATTACTGTTTTTGCTGTTACCTAGAAGTAGACAGGCAAACTCTGTGATCTGTATTGAAGGAAGTAGTTCAGAATTTGTGTGGTGGTCTCTGTAGTTGGATAGCAGATTTCAGGTGCTTGAATGAACAAATGGGAAGATAGGACATGCAAAAAATATCAATTTGTGACTGGAATGGTGGCTGAGAGGTTAGGAAAGCTTATTGTTCTTTCATGAGACCCAGGTTCAGTTCCCACATGGTGGCTCACAACTCTGTAACTCTAGGTCCAGGAGGGTCAGCACTCTCTTTTGGCCTTTGTGGGGACTGCTTGTCCTCAAGCTTCCTTCCAAGTCCATCTCTCTCTCTCTCTCTCTCTCTCTCTCTCTCTCTCTCTCTCTCTGTGTGTGTGTGTGTGTGTGTGTGTGTGTGTGTGTGTGTGTGTTTGTGTGTGTGAGAGAGAGAGAGCAACAGAGACAGACAGAGAGAGGCAGAGACAGAGAAAGTCTTACTTTGTAGTTTTGTATCCCTGACTGTCCTAGAACTCACTCTGTAGACCAGGCTGGCCTCAGACTCATAGAGATCCACCTGCCTCTGCCCCCTGAGTGCTGGGATTAAACATGAAACAAAATGGGGTGTTAAAGAGACCAAGAGATGAGAAGGGAACACCATTTCCTCAGTAACACACTAGCTTCAATAAATGCTAAAGGAAGTTTTTGTAGCTGAAAGGAGATGAGATGTTTCTTGGAATGCTAAGTCAACAGGAAACAATGGGAAGCTCTGGGAATAAAAGATACACAGTGAGGTGTCAAAATTCAAATTTTATTCAGATTTCTTTAAAAAATGTAATTAAAAACAATATTATAGAATTAGTTTATAAAGAAGATGCAAAAGTGTAAAGAACAGAGGTGATAAACAGGATTATACCATAACTAGTTTCTTACATTTTAAACAAAGGTATGTGAGTTGCTAATTATGGTAGTTTGAACGTAATTGGCCTCCATAATCTCATAGGGAGTGGCACTATTAGGAGGTGGGGCTTTGTTAGAGGAAGTGTGTCACTGTAGGGGTGGGCTTTGAGGATTCTAAAGCTCAGGATACTACCCAGTGTGTCAGTTGATTTCCTGCTGCCTTTTGGTCATGATGTAGCCAGCATCATGTCTGTCTGCTTACTGCCATGCTCCTTGCCATGATGGTAATGGACTGAACATCTGAAGCTATAAGCTGCATGTTTTCTTTATAGGAGTTGCCATGGTCATCGTGTTTCTTCACAGCAACAGAAACCCTAGGTAAGATATTAATGTATTATTATAACTTAAGAATGCACATCGCTATAATTAAAGAAACCAGTAAAAACACATCATTTGAGTTTATGCTCTGAAGCATAATGGAATATTAAAACAAATAATGAATGACTGGGTGAAAACACTCAGCCAATCAAAAACTGACAACCAAAAAACAAAACAAACAACAAAACAAATGAACAAAAAACAAAGGAGAGCATAAGAGAGGAAAAGGAGAGAGACACCAAGGATGGGAAGGGCATGAAACCAATAACAAGGCATGGACTAGCCCATCCACATCAGTAATTAAAGAAAAATGCTAAGTATCCCTCTTAAAGTCAGCCTCAGGTTGGGAAGGTGGTTCAGTGGGCAAGTTTTCTTGCTGCATAAGTCTGAGGACCTGAGTTTGAATCCACAGAACCCACCAAAAGGGCATGCCCACCTGTGCATCTGTCAATGCAGTGCTGAGGGGTGGTAAGTGGAGATAGGAGGAGAGCTGGGTCTTATTGGCTGCTATCATAGCTCTAGATTCAGTGAGAGACCCTGTCCCCAAAGAATAAGTTGGAGAATGATGGAGCACCCGATCTTCTGGTCTCCACATGGCACACCCATACCACAGGTAAATAAAAAGTCATTGTCTAACTAGATTAAAAGCAAATAGAAAAAAAAAATCCCAAGTGCATGCTTTCCCTGAAAATACAATAAATTTATGTTTGAAAGTAGAAATATTAATCCTCAGATAATAAGAACAGGTGTGCAGAGCCTTTGGCACTAGACTATTAGTTGCAAGCAACAGATGTCACAGCTTATTGGTTTAAAGGGAAAAGGACTTACTGAAAGAAGCTGGGTAGCTTGTAGGATCCCTGTGTGTGATGGAGAAATAGGGCTACAGGCTATGGACAGAAACAATGTCCCAAAGTGGCCCTTTGGAAACACAATTGCCCTAGGTGGACATGAACACAGAAAGTTGAGCCACCAATAACAGTGGTGGCCCTGGGATGCCTCAGCTAAACCTTGCCCTTTGCTGCCCCTTAGATAATATTCTTCTTGAGCAACTTCAGTTGCTGGCATCTACTTGCACTACTGCATTGATCTAGTCTGGATGCTCATGTCAGAAAGGCAGAGCTTCAGAACACGTCTGTGCATTTATTAGCATCAACAGAATATTTGACAGCTTCAGAATGTAGAAGAAGGAAGCACTGAGTCCAACATTGGGAGTTTTTCTCCCGACAGGGAACTGGAAAGGGATGATTTGTCATGCATCCCAGTCAGGGTTGAAGCATTGAGTCAGGTACTCTGCTTACAACATGTGCTCTCTCAGTAAGGCAAGCTACTTTATGCTTTTTCAAGCATTGGCTTTCTATAACATGATTTTATATTGAGTCAGCTATGAATGAGCAAGTAGTGAAATATGTGTTACAGAATTTTGTGCCCCATAAGTCATTATGATATTATTACACAGAAGTCAGTAGTATCAAAATTGTTATTTCAGAGGAAGTCATCTCAGCTAGAAGCAGTGGGATAGCTTGTCAGTGTAGCTACTAAATTTGCTTTTGAAATAATTGAAATAGAAAGATTGAGATGTATTTTGCAAAGGTTGAGATGTATCCATGTCATATAGCCATATCCTTCCATCAAAACAGGTGCCATCTTCATGAGATCAGCTGTGTCTGCTTGTAAGAGTCCATCACAGTTGGACATCCTGGACCACTGTAGACATACCTCATAGTACCCAGCCACTCATCTCCACCATTTGTATGCAAATCTGCCCTAATTGTATCTGGCCTGAAGTTTCAGTGAAGGGTTAGAGTATATAGTCTGGGAGAGGTTAATTGAGAGGGGCTTCATTTATTCAGCCATGGAGAGCCTCATCATATTGGGTGCTCATGTTCCAAATTATTTGCTGTAGGATCACCCAGTTCCTGCTTATAATTCCTCACCCATACTCTGTAAGAAAGTACAAAATGCTCATTGGTTCCTCAAAGTGAACTTTGGTGGGTGCCAAACAAAGAAAAATATCCATAATCCATTTTGGGGGAATGTGGGTATAGTCCTTTAGGCTACTTCCTGTTGATTGGGGGTGCTGTTAATCTTATGGGGATCCTGAGAAAATTGAAGATAATGGTCAAGTCCTGGAAAAACCTTTGTTGATAGATACCATCTGTCAAGGTTCAGGAGGTCTTACTTGATCAAATCTGATCCATCTTAACCTGGAACAAATCCACAGCCTCTTGCTTCCTTGGAAACAAAAGCAGAGTCTCCTTTCCAAAGCAACATATCCTTAGACCCAAATTTTGAAGTCAAGATACTTTATATATAGGTTTAATTCAGCAGCATTTACACTCAAATGTCTTTCTTCAGTTAAGAATCCCAAAGACAACATAATCCAGACTCTCTGCATAATTTCTATCTTTATGTGGCTTATTATATTTTTATATAGTATTTTATTTTTAAGACTTTATTTTATTTTATGACTATCCTTTCTCTTCTCTCTCTCTCAAGCTTACATACTTTTTACACACAATGTAAACCATTTAGTTTTATTTTATCTGAATCTGTCTTATTGTGAATCTATAATCCTCTTCTGACCAGGAAAGATTTTAAACTGCTAAGCTGAATGGCTAGGACCAATATGGCAGTCTTGGCTGCTGACTCTGGCCTCCTCAGCTTCCCAACATGGTAGAGGTACATTTATCACCAGCTCTGGGAGGCATGCTCATCACTGACTCTGGGAAGCAGTGGGTCTATGCCTCCATCAAGCAGTGTGTACCCCAGAAACTTTTTTTTTGTGCTAGCAAAAGCAAAATCCACCTCACAGTAAGCTGTGCTGTTTGGAAATGCCTCTGTGTACCATGAAAGGAATCAATCATGCTGTGGGTCAAGCTTACATCCCCAGAACCTGCCATGTTGTAATTTGAGCCCAAATGCCAAGGTATTTCTGTATCATGGCTCACATGAGAGACACAATTAGGAAGCTGTTCTTGTCTCCATTTCAGAACCATTGTTTTTTAAAGCTTTCTCAGGTTTTAGGTGGAAATTCTTGCCCCACATTGGAAAGCCAGTGTGAGCCAACCACCAAAGAAGGAAGATGTGAAAGCACTGGTAAGCCATGAAGCCATGTGGCAAGACATAGATGAACAGAAATGGGTTAAATTAGTTGAAAGAGCTAGCTAGCAAGAAGCTGAAGCCACAGACCATACAGTTTGTAATTAATATAAGCCTTTGAGTGATTATTTTATAAGTAGCTACAGAACTGTGGGTGGGAGAGATTTGTCCAGGAAGGACCAGAGAAACATCCTGCTACAATTAGACATCAAAAAACCAAATAATCCAATTAAAAATGGGGTACAGATCTAAACAGAGAATTCTCAACAGAAGAATCTCAAATTAAAGAAATATTCAATAACCTTAACCATCAGGGGAATGCAAGTCAAAACTACTTTAAGATTCTGTCTTACACCTGTCAGAATGGCTACAAGTAACAGCTTATGCTGGTGAGAATATGGAGCAAGGGAAACACTCCTCTACTGCTGATGGAAGTGCAAACTGTACAGTTTCTCAGAAAATTGGGATTCAGTCTACCTCAAGACCCAGCTATACCAATCCTGGAAATGTACTCAAAGGATGCTCAATCATACCACAAGGACACTTGCTCAATTATGTTCATATCAGCATTATTCATAATAGCCAGAACCTGTAAACAATCTAGATGTCCTTCACCAAAGAATAGATAAAGAAAATGTGGTACATTTACATAATGGAATATTACTCAGCTGTTAAAAGCAATGACATCAGGAAATTTGAAAGCAAATGGATGAAACTAGAAAAAAAATCATCCTGAGTGAGGTATCTCAGACCCAGAAAGACAAACATGGTATGTACTCACTTATCAGTAGACATTGGCTGTAAAGTAAAGGATAACATGGGACAGTCTCAATGCACAGTCCCAGAAAGGTTAGGTTAACAAGGAGGGCCCAAAGAAGAACACATGGATTTCCCTGGGAAGGGGAAAGAGAAGAGATCTCCTGGGTAAACTGGGGGGGGGGGGGAATGGGAACATGAGGGATGGTGTTGGGGGCTAGATAGAGAGGGGAAAGTAATGAAAAAGATGTCTTGATGTGGGAGGGTATGGTGATATTTTATTTGTACTGAAATGTGATTTTATTTGTATGTTAATAAAGTTGCCTTGGGGTCAGAGCAATCCATAGCAGAAGCTGGGTGGTGGTAGTTCACGCCTTTAATCCCAGCACTTAGGAGGAAGAGCTAGGTGGATCTCTATGTGTTTAAGGATACATCCAGCATGGTGACACACACCTTTAATTTCAATACGAACCACAGAAGACCTGGAGGTCTGTACAGACAGGCAGTGATGAGGAGGTCATGTGGTTGGGTTTACAACCAATGAGAAGTCAGAACAGAAAGTCTATAAAAAAGACAAGACATAGGAAGTAGGCCTCTTGGGGAGAGGAAATACAGCAACAGGAGTGAAGGGTAAGATTTTCAGCTCTCAGCTATTGCTCTGACCTCTTGGCTATTAACTCTGTATTTGGCTCTGTGTTTCTTATTTAACAGGACGGTTACATCTACTGGAAGGGTGGCATTTCCAGGTCAGGGAGAAACCTGGTGCCGGGGAAATTCCCATGAATCTGTAAAGATGAACCCAGCTAAGACTCCTAGCAATAGTGGATAGGTAGCCTGAACTAGCCATCTCCTGTAACAGATTGGTGACTATCCTAATTGTCATTCAAGAGCCTTTGTCTAGGAACTGATGGAAGCAGATGCAGAGATCCACAGCCAAGCACTGGGCCGAGCTCCAGAATCCTGTGGAAGAGAGGGAGGAAGGATTGCGTGAGTTAAGGGTCATTACAAGGAAACCCACAGAGACAACTAATCTGGGCTCAAAGAAGCTCACAGACTCTGGAGCAACAGCCAGGGGCCTGAAAGGGACCATTGCAGGCCCTCTACACATGTGTGACAGTCGTGTAGCTTGGTCTACTTGTGGAACTCCTAGCAGTGGGAGTGGGCCTGTCCCTGATGCTTTGTCAGGCTTTGGGGAACCTAGTCCGCACACTGGGTTGCCTTGCCAAACCTTAATACAAGAGAAGGAGCTTGGTCCTGCCTCAACTTGATATGCCAGGCTTTGTTGGCACCCATGGGAGGCCTGCCCCTTTCTGAACAGAAACAGAGGAGGAGTGGATGCGGGGGGGAGGAGCGGAGGGGAAGTGCGATGTAACAGGAACTGCTAACTGGTCTTATTAATAAAAAAACCTGGAACCAGATATTGGGGTGAAAGTTGAAAGATCAGAGGAACAAAACAAGCCAGACACAAGTTCTTACCACTAGGAAATCCTCAGTCCAAGAGAGCTTCCTCCTGTATACTCATGGCTTTATACCTTTCTATACCCTGCCATCTTACTTCCTCTCTCCTCCCAGCTACATCACTTCCTCTTGCTGCCTAGCTATCACTTCCTGTCTGTACAGACCTCTAGACCTTTATAGTTAACTAGTGCTGGGATTAAAGGCATGTGCCACCACACCTGGCTCTGTTTCTAGTTGGCCTTGAACTCACAGAAATCCTCATGAATCTCTACCTCCCAAATGCTAGGATTAAAGGCATGTGCTACCACTGTCTGACCTCTATGTTTAATATAGTGGCTGGCTTTTTCCTCTGATCTCCAGGCAAACTTGTTAGAGCACAAATAAAATATCACCACAGTTGGGGGAGGGAAGGGAGGAGAAACTGTGGTTGGGATGTAAAATAAATGAATAAAAACCCCTTTGATTTGTCACTGGGATCTTAAAAGAAGGTGGTAGGCATTGCTGAGCTCGTCCTCTACTCAGAGAAAACTTGCTTGTGACAACCCACAGGAAGATGTTCCTCTCTCTCTCTCTCTCTCTCTCTCTCTCTCTCTCTCATATATATATATATATATATATATAATAGATGGGAGAGGGCCCTTTGGAAGGAAGCCACACACACTTTTCTTTTTCTTGAAAAGACTGAATCCACAAAAGAGCCCTTTACTTCCTGATTAAGATTTAGATCTGATAATAAAAGGGAAATGAAGATAATACATATTTTATGCCCCAGCCTCTCTGGCAGTGATTAATATTTCTTCATGCCCCGAGGACAGAGCAGAAGCTGTTGTTTCACAGTCATTTGTGGATATGAAATACAGCTCCCAGTGATGCACAATAGAGCAGCCGTGCAGGGTATGATCTGTCTCCACCACGCTTCCTCAGAGATCAGTTGTCTTGGATTCATCTTGGATTAATTACGTAGGCATTTTGTAGTTATTTTATTCACAGAAATAATCTTGTGTTGAATAGCAATTGAATTTTGGTACAAATAAACCATTTTAACAAAAGACTTCTAGCCAGTGAGATGGCTTAGGGGGTAAAGGTGCTTGCTGGATACATCTGGGGACCAGAGTTTGATGCCTGGAACCCACATAAGGTGGACAGAGAGAACTGACTCCACAAAGTAGTCCTCTGACCACCACATGAGCTTTGATACCCATGCAGCCCCACACTACATGAACACCTCACAATGATGGTAACGTTGCTCGTGCTGCTGAAACCAAAGACTTCCTCATTGGTGATGTGGTATACTTGGAAATAGCCTTTATCTAGGGAGTATTTTTAAGAGCTTGGTAGATCATTATTTTAATAACACCCCTTAAGTTAGAAAATTCTCTGTAAGGGGGTAACCATGGGGAGTTTAGAAATGACTCAGTGGTTAAGAGAACTGGTTGTTCTTACAGAGGATCTGGGTTCAGTTCCCAGCGCCCATGTGGTGACTCACAAACCTCTGTAACTCCAGTTCCAGGGGATCTGACATCCTCTTCTGGACTCTGCCGGTACAAGGCATGCATGTGGGGAATATACATGGAGGCAAAACACTCGACATATACAAACAAACATCTTAAAAGTTGTTGTTGTTGTTGTTCTCCTCCTCCTCCTCCTCCTCCTCCTCCTCCTCCTCCTCCTCCTCCTTCTTTTCTCCCCCCCCTCCTCCTCCTTTTAAGATTGTAACATTTAACTTGCTCCACAGGAATTTGTTGTCGGCTTTGATTGCAAACACATGGGACAGGGCTAATGAACCTGAATGGCCAGAGGATGTCTGCCTGGACTTAAGTGGTAGAAACCACTGGCATCACGATGTTCTTGGACAGCAATGAGTCTAGAGGGCACCAGAGGGAGGCTTTGCCTTTCGCATCTTGCTTTCCCACTTCATCCCTCTGGACTCCTCGGTGCGGCTCTCCCTACCGCAACTCGGCACTTTCTAGTAGGCCTCTTAGAAGGCTTGCTTCTCCCTCTCCTGTCCATCCTGTACCTTGTAGCTGAGGAGAAAAACCCAATACTGAACTCTGACTGCATCACTCACATTTAACTTACTGTGAATCAGTGATCTCACCCCAGGAAGTGGTGTCTCCTAAGTGTGGTGTGCGAAAGACCTGTGCGGACGGGCACAGCTTTGACTAACGTTAGTTCAGGAGGGTAAAGGCATCCATCCCTTTATAATGTTCTCCCCAGGATGTCATGTGAAGTACTGAAAATCTGTTTGGTACTAACACGTTATCAGACCTCTCTATCTTATTTCATCCCTTAACTAAATGAAGGACACACCCATTTTCAGAGCCATCAGCAAAGAAGACTCTTTCATAATTCACATTTAGCTCACTATATTTCTTTCTGTGTCTATGCTTTTGTTTATCTATATTATCTTTTTTCCTCTGTATTTACCTTTCTATATGATTATGGTAAACTCTATACATTTATGGTAAATTCATATATATGTATATATATGTGTGTATATATATGTGTATATATATATATATATATATATATATATATATATATATATATATATATATATATATATATATATATATATATATATATATACCTTTTCCTAGTTATACACACACACACACACACACACACACACACACACACACACACATTTTGGTTTTCCGAGACAGGGTTTCTCTGTGTAACAGTTCTGGCTGTCCTGGAGTTTGCTTTGTAGACTAGGTTGGCCTCAAACTCAGAGATCACCCTGTCTCTGACTCCTGAGTGCTGGGATTAAAGGTGTGTCTGGCTAGTTACATATATTTTTAATCTTTGCTTTATGATATACCGGCTTTAACCAATATACTAATATAAATCATACAACCCATAAAATATAAAATATCTATAAAATATAATTTACAAAGAGATATCAATAAAGCAATGTTATAAATGGCTTAAAGATACAGTGTAACTTATAAAGGATATAATCTAAGGAACGCTTCAATGCATGAACATGACAGACACTGTGAAACTTGTTGCCACGTGGTTGACCTTCGGGAGAAGATGAACTCTAGGTACTATTTAGTTCATGATCCAGTTCTATACAAAGGACACTGTGGTGATTAAATGAGAATTATCTCCTCAAGCTCATGAATCTGAATACTTAGTTCTCAGCTGGTGGTACTGATTGGGGAGGTTTTGGGATGGATCTTCAGGAGATGGGGTCTTGCTGGAGGAAGTACATCGCTAGGGGAGGCTCTGAGGGTTTACAGCTTTCCGCTATATCCTGTTCTTGCCCTCTGTTTGCTATGTGCATTCCTGGATGGAACGTCACTCCCCAGCTTCCTGTTCTGGCTTTTGTCACCATGCCTTCCTCACCATTATGGACTCTGTTCTGCTGGAATCATAACTCAAAATAAACACTTCTACATTTTTTATTTTTATTGCTTCTTGGGGAATTTCACATCATGCACCCTGGTCACACTCATTTCTCAGTCCTTTCATGTCTGCCCCTTGTCACCCATGTAAACCCCACCAAAATTAAGTAAAAAGTCCAATTTGTGTTATCTATATACTCACTGGCCAAACTCTCAGTGGCCTGCCCCTTCAATAGAACCGAGCCATTCCCCTCCCATACCCCACAGGAAGCCATCAGGTGTGGAGGCCTAATTTCAGCATCCTTGTCATACTTTTTAAGAGTTCTCTTCCGTGGCTTCCTGTTTAGGTTGTTCCATTTTTTAGGGTGGGGGTGGGGTGGGAGTAGGGGTTGCCACAAAAGCCTTCCATGACCCTCCTAACTGTGCATCTGCAATCACTGATATCACTGCAAAAAGGAGCTTCCTTGCTCTCTGCAATCAGTGGGAGCATGGATCATGGGCTTCCACATGGTTTCTGGCAACAGCGCAGACCATGAACACAGCCCCTGGCTACAGTAGGATCACGGACTCAGAAAAGGCCCTCAGAGGCAGCCTGGACCATAAACATCAATCAATTTGGCCTCAGATGGCAGTATAGGTCACTCCCATCAATATGGCCCCCAGAGGCAGGATGGCCCTCGGACACCAGCATGGCTTTAGATGGCAGCCCAGACCGTGGACATCTGCATGGCCTTTAGTGGCAATGTGGACCATGGACATCAACATAGATGCTGGCTGCAGTGGGAACAAGGATTCAGGCATAACCCCCGGCAGCAGGACCAACATGAACATCACCATGGCCTCAGATGGCAGTGCAGGCCCTCCCCATCAATCTGATGCTCATCACCATCACACCCCCGTTCCGCCTCTCTTCACAGCACACACACTGCTCTGCTGCTTTTATCTGTCTCATCTCTCCACAACATACTTGCTCATCGTGGGGGTGCCCGTCACCCATGCCACAAAGTGGGGTGGCCTGGCTGTCTTCCACCAGACTCTCTTCTTTAAGTCGCTTTTCGTCATGGTGTTTTAATGACAGGAACAGAAGAGTAATAGATTTGGACACTAGAATTCATCTACTTAGGTCATTTTTGTCAATTTAGAGGAGCTAACCAATTTCCCCAAAAATAGCTACAAAAGGAGAAAAACCCCTAGAAGCTTCGGCAGCCTCTTCTGAGACCCCAGAGTCTGCAGCCAGAGAGGACCAAAGCTCATACGCTGAGGAAGGCAGACCGGTTTTGGACTTTGACTTTCCGGTCCAGGCTTCTTGTAGAGTGGAAAGAACAGATTCCGAGCCGTGGAGCTCACTTACCTAGGTGCCCTTCTGAGTCGCCACTGCGTGTATCCCAAACAATCCTCTCCTCCCCTGCCTCTTCTTCCTCATGGCTTCCCCTCCAGAAAGCCACCTACTGTATGAGCTACTTTCCTGTTCCTGTGATAATCACCGAGGCCAAAGTGACTTACAGAAGAAAGACTTCACGTTGGCTCAGAGCTCCAGAGGGGTGAGTCCCTCTTAGCGGGACGGCACGGCAGCAAGCAGCAGGCCTGGCAGTCAGTCCACTGCAGGCTCAAAGCAGAGATCAAAACAGAGGGACGGCAAGCCGTTTTACTCTTAAAGCTTTCGGGACATATTGTCTAGGGACATATTTTCTCCAGCAAGGCAACTCCAAACCTCCCCAGAAAATGCCAGCTGGAGATGAAGTGTTCAAACGCAGAAGACAATGGGGGACATTTCTCATTCAAGCTGTCATAGCTGCTCTGGTTCTTTAGAATGTTTCTAGTCTTGGAGCCTCTCACTTGACTTTCTTGGCCTTCTGAGCTCTCCTCCCCCATCCTGTCACATATGACTTCATTTCAGGTGAGGGGTCACCCGACAGCTGCGGGATCCTCTACTCACTGCTCACGCTTGCCTTCCCACAGTGGCCATGGATTCTGGTGAGTATCTGTTTCTCTCATTAGACCCTGACCCAAGAGAACAGAAATCTTCCATTTTACATAGTATTACAGCATTCTCAATATGTCCTCGTACAGTGTAGATTATTATCCAAAATATTTCTCCCCTGGAACAATTGTATGCAAGTACTAGAATTTCAACACTGGAGGCTGTGTCCAAGTCCCATTTCTACTGCGCAAAGTGTGAAGGGGCCCCAAAATAGCTTGATCACACAGCAGCCATGACAGGCTTAAGGGCCTAGACACAGCTTTTATGACAGGCTTACTGGCAGGCAACACCCAGATTCCAGAAAAGCCTTAAGCTGATACCACCCAGGGATCTACCCAGGGGTGAGGAAGTACCTGACATCCCAAACATTCCAACCATTAGATAAGGTGGCCAGATGTCCTTGAGTCTATCACACACCTCTTTTTTGTTTTACAGATACCGGTAGACAATTGTCAGCCAGTCCTGAACTCTGGAAATCCCCTCATCCCAACCTCTGCTATGATAAAAACTCGGGCACCACCTGAGCTAGGGGATCTCTGCTCTCATTGCTTTTACATGCGGGATTCGGTCTCCCTGGTGGTCTTTTGGGGTCCCCGCGATCTGGGCATAACATAAAGCACTTCTTGTGTCAGTTTTCTGAGCTGAAAAACAGAGAGCAGTACACCCCCCCCACACACACACATGCACACACATGCACCATGTGTATGGTGTGAGTTTCATTTCTATTGCAGTGATAAAACATCCTGACCAAAAGCAACAGAGAGAGGAAAAGGATTTCTTGGTTTACAGTTCCAGATTGCAGTCTGACATGGAGGGGAAGTCAGGGCAGGAACTCCAGCAGCAGGTCACAGTGAATCCTCAGTTAAGATCAGAGATACTGAAAGCACTCATGTATCCCATCTGTGCTCACCTAGCTCTCTTCTTTCTTACATAGTTCAAGATTCCTGCCTAGGGAATGGTGTCACTCTTAGTGGACTGGGTCTTCCTACATCAATTACTTTCCAAGACTGTAACACAAATTGCTAAATGATCTTATTAATAATAATAAAAAAAAAACCCTGGAGCCAGATATTGGGGTGAAAACTGAGAGAGGAATAGAACAAGCCATGCCACAAATTCTTACCACTAGGAAATCTTCAGCCCAAGAGAGAGCTACTTCCTGAATACTCACGCCTATATACCTTTCTGTGCCCTGCCATCTTACTTCCTCTCTCTGCCTAGCTACATTACTTTCTCTTTCCACCCAACTCTGTCATTTCCTGTTTGTCTGTCCAGACCTCCAGAACTCTATGGTTAACTAGTTCTGGGATTAAAGGCATGTGCCATCATGCCTGGCTCTGTTCCCAGTGTGGCCTTGAACTCACAGAGATCCCCATGAATCTCTGCCTCCCGAATGCTAGGATTAAGGCATGTGTTACCACTGCCTAACCTCTATGTTTAATATAGCTGGCTTTTTCCTCTGATTTCCAGGCAAGCTTTATTTGTTAGAGCACAAATAAAATATCACCATACAGACAATCCCTCCAGATATGCCCACAAGCTGATCTGATCTAGACAATTCCTCAGTTGAAACTCTCTTCCCAGGGACAGGCAACTGTCCCACCCAAAAGTCCTACCTCCAGTCAACTTTCTACCTTATATACTTGAGTACTTCTAAAATGCCGTACAGCTGAGGGAGGAGGGAGTTGTGTTTAGATCTCAGGAACTATCCAGGAGAAGATCTTGAAGGGTCTTGTGGAGTTCTTGTGACCTCTCATACCTTCAAGCAATAATGTTAATAGTCCCATCCCCACATACTGTAGAATTCATTGATTTCATTCTTATAATGCAGACCAAGGTGGCTACTCTACTGCATTATGATGATGGTCATGCCAATCACAGAGGAAAGAGTTTATACTACATGATCATATAAATTTCCCAGTTTATCAGCAATGCTGCATCATTTATAGTTCAGTAGCTTCACCCATGAGCTAAGGTGTGTACACCAAACATTTCCACAGTTTCTCCCTAGGTTTCTGTATGTAGCTGCTCTTAGAAGAATCACAACTTCATAGCCTATGGCCACTGGGCTTTAGATCTTCAAGCTCAGCTCAGTACATGCCTAGTATTTTGAGAAATGTGTCTCATCTGGTAACTAGTTCACCAATGCACTATTGTATTTAAAATGAACAAATGCATGTGGGGATGGGGTTATGACATCCTTTTTCTCACTGTAGTGGTTTGAATGATAGATACTCCCAATAGGGACACACATTTAAACTCTTTGTTCCCAGGAGGCGGTGATGTTTGAGGAGGTTATGGAAACTAGAAGAGGTGGAACCTTGCTGGAGGAAGTACCCCAGCAGGAGTGGGTTTTGAGGGCTTAAATCCTCACCCCACTTCCTGTTCTTTTTCTGCTTCTGGTGTGTGGATGAAGTGCAATCAGCCAGCTTCATGCTTCCATCGCCATGCCATGCCTTCCCGGTCATGATGGACTCTATCCCTCTGAAGACATAAGCTAAAATAAACCCTTTCTTCCTTATGTTGTTCATGCCATGGTCTTTTATCACAGCAAAAGAAAAGTAACCACAGTATTTGTTTATTCTGAAATCTCAACTGGTAAAAGGGGATAATGTGAGGGAGAAAAATCAATCTGGAGTGATACCTTACCATCTTAATACCACCCTGCTATGCTTTGCTTTATTTAAGTGACTCTCTGTCATGTATGTTTAGTAGTGTTTGTTGAGACATAGTTTGAGAAAATGTGAAGAAATAAAGAAGAGTGGGGAGGACATTTGAGACTAACCTTTTAAATATTAGCATAATATTCCTTCTGAAAACACAATTTATTCAAATGTCAAGTGAATGGTGCATCCATGCATATCAAATCACAAATGCAAATTGTAGCATCATTTGTGTAGAACACATGTGCACGCATGCACACACATGCACTTGCTCTTGAGTTTATGAGATGCCAAACTGTGGTGAGATGTGAACAGCCAGCTTCCTGCTCCAGTCACATGCCTCCCCTGGCACAATGGGACTCAAGTCTCTGTATTGAAAGTCAACATAAAGCTTCCGTCCGCTCAGCTGCTTTTAGCCAGGGTGTTTCGCAACTGCAACTGCAGTCCAGGCTGTCCTGGAGCACAATCCTCCTGCCTCTGCCTCCAAAGTGCTAGGATTAGAGGTATGTGCCATCATGCCTGGTTATACTGTTTTTTTCTATTATAATTAATACCATAATGAACATTTAAGTGAAGTTGATCTGATGAACAAGTGAGCATTTTTTGTATATTGAATAAAAGTTTAAGAATCAAAGAAAACCTCCCTTATTATTTTTGAATGGATGCCAACAGCAATATTTAAAAGTCATAAAATAGCTTATGATGTTTTTAGTGGATCTGCTACAGAGGCAGCACATGAACACTGACTTCCACATTCATTATGTGCCAGCCTTCCCTCCTATAGCAACTGTGTGCCACTCTGTGTTGTTTCATCACCTGCTGGCTCGCCCATGGTTATTTAAGAGCATCATAAAACAAGACACCAGATGTGCTTGACACCTAACTAATCTAAGTCCTGCTCATTAAAGCCAAGATCAATAGCGTAGTAAAGGCTTTAACACAATTTCTTACTTAACATCTAGCTCAGTGGTTCTCAACCTTCCTAATGCTGTGACCCTTCAATACAGTTCCTCATGTTATGGTGACCCCCAACCATAAAGTTATTTTCATTGCTACTTCATAACTGTCATTTTTCTACTGTCACAAATCATAATGTAAGTATTCATGTTTTCTTATGGTTTTAGGCCGGCTACCCTTGTGAAAGAGTCATTTGAACACCAAAGGGGTCATGACCTACAGATTGAGAATTACAGCTGGAATTTTGTGGATTTCAGCAGGGCATGCAGTTTCTCTCTCACTGTTTGTGTTACTGACTGAAGCTCAGCAGAATCACCACATCCCTGGGTCATAGCTCTGGAGTCAGCCTGTCTAGGTTTGGGGCACTAATTGCCCTGGTGGATGCAGACTTACCCTCTTTTCAACTCAGCCTCCTGTTCACATATCTCTGTAGTGGGTAGCCATCCCAGCCCTGGCCTGGAAGTTCCAACCCCCATTGAGGCTTCAGTAATGGTCACGCCCACAAGGCAGGCATGAAGGAGGAAGCAGAAGACACAGGATCGAGAGGAGAGGTTTCTCTTGGTTCCCGGACCCTGGATGCTGGAGGTAGACTGAGCAGAGTTCTCCAGAGAATGCTGCCGGACTGTGCCATACCTTTCCCAGACCCTGCAACCTATCCCTTCATTTGTAAGTTAGCCCCCAAAATAAACCTCCCTTTTAACTACGTGGAGTGGCCTTAATAATTTCACCAATATATCCCTACTTTGGAGAAGGTGTTCATGTCCACTCCCTACTTGAGACAAATACTGCCTTGTCTCTCTTCATTGCTAGGGTATATTTCTTTACAAATAAAGTTCAAGGTGTCCAGGTAACTTTAGGTTTCAGATAAAAGAACCAAATAAATTTTCAGTAAAAGTATGTCTCATGCAACATTAGGGAAATACTTATATTGGAAATGTATTTGTTTCTCTCTCTCTCTTTAAAGATTTAAGAGAGTGTAGAGCATTTTTATGAGGGATGACAATTCACAGAACTGAGAGTAACCAGACATTATAGTACACAATCAGCTGGATGTTTATTCCGTTAGTAGCCTCCTTCTAAGAGCACATGCTATGCTGGTTTTGTGGGGGATGTCACTACATATGGCTTGCTCATCTAGTGGTTTAAAATGACAGAAGTTTGTTTTCTCTCAATTCTGGAAGCTGGATATCTAAAATCAAGGTGTGGGTGAGTCATGTTTTGTTCAAAGACTCCAAAGAAGAGCCTTCCTGTTGCCTCCAGCCTTGGTCAGCTCCTGGTGTCCCTGACATCAGTTGCTTGTCTCATCACTGTGACAAAACGCTTGGCTCCGAGCGACTGAAGGGAGAAGGGTTTCTCCTGGACTGTATGTCAAGGAGAAATGCCATCATGGTGGGGAGAGATGCCAGCAGAAGCAGACATTTTGGTCAGGTCAAATCTGCCATCAGGAAGTGGAGAGTGAACAGGAAGTGAGGCTATAAAACCTCAAGGCCCTCCTCTCAGTGACCCACTTCCTCCAGGGAGGCTCCACTTCCTGACGGTTCGACCACCTTTCCAACAGTGCCATCATCTGTGACCAGTGGTGGTCAAGCATGTGAGCTTCACACTCAAGTCACAGTGGCTGGCTTTTGGCCCCGTCACTCACTCCCACAGCTGCTTTCATCTTCAAGTGCTCTCTTTGCTGTGTTTCTGTGTGTCTTTTGCTTTTCAGATTCTTTTTGTTTTGTTTTTTGAGACAGGGTTTCTCTGTGTAGCTTTGTGCCTTTCCTGGAACTCACTTTGTAGACCAGGCTGGCCTCGAATTCACAGGTTCTGAGTTCCACCTGGCTCTGCCTCCTGAGTGCTGGGATTAAAGGCATGCGCCACCACTGCCCAGCTGCTTTTCAGATTCTTATAATAACATGTACCGTTGCATCTGAGCCAGTCCTTTCCATAGCATTTGAACTATTTGACTTAATTGCATCTACAAAGACCCCTCTCCAAAGAAGGCACACTGTGCTGCTGGTGGCTGAATATTTGGGAGAGGACACAGTTCACTACAGTGGTGTGCAGGAGTTATACCGTCCACAGAATTGTGCTGGCCACGTTTAGATTCAGTCATCTCACCTATTAACCCAACTTTCAAAATCCCTCAGAGACATGCGTAGAGGCATGCCTTCTGGGTGATGCTAAATCCTGTCAAGTTGACAATCAGCATTACATATTGACTTATAATTGAATACTTACCCACCCACTGACTTTCCCAGTTACCTAGTCAACATGTATTTGGCAAAGAAGAAGTCATGCTGGGCATGAATGTTCTTTGTCTGCTTCCTGGCTATGAACGCAATGTGACTAGTCTCCTCATACTCCTGATACCAAGCTTTCCTTGCCAACATGGACTGTACCCTCAAATTGTGATCCTCAGTTGGGCCTCCTTTGGCTTGCTTCTGTTGAGTATTTTGTAGCAATCAGAAAAGAACACAAACCCATTACATGCTAAGGATGGGAGAGAACTGGGGATGTATTTGTGTTTCAGAGTTCCTAAGGGATGCCTAGCTAGGAAGGAAGGCTGGGAATAGCATTCTAGCAAGCAGGAGACACATGGGGGTACACAGAGGAGAAGCCACCAGCAGACACAAGTCCATCCATCCCATTGTCTCTTCACTGCTAAGAGGCTTTGCATCACAGGTAGAGTGGAGCGCCTGTTGACTAGGGGTTTCAGCACAGTGGGACAGAGAGACCGTGAGCATGTCACACACTTCTTCTCTTGCTGTAGCAAAAGTATTTGGACCAGTTAACCTGTAATCAAATTATCCTGTTTCCTTTTCCAAATGGGAAACTCAGGAGAAATAGAAGGAGCCCAGTGACCGCAGAACACTGTGTTTTAAATCCCTGCTGAGTTTGACCAGCATGCTGACATGCCAGGAGGAAGCAGTACACTGTGCTATCAGAACGGCATTTGCATAATTTTTTGATAAACATTCACAGGCTTACATGAGCATCCTCCCTTTGGAGTTAATTGGCATGAAGGATGAACCCATGTTCCCAGGGCTGCCTCCACGGGCATGCAGTCTGGGCAGTCACCCTGTGCTTAGAAGCCCCACCCCCCAGTTTAATGTTCTACTGTTACAATTTTAATTCTTAACTTTTGGACGAATAAGTCCACATTTTCATTTTGAATCAGTCTCACAGATTTCATTGCGACTCCTCCTCATTTCAATATTGTTGGGCTAATTTCTAATTATTTTGGTCTTTCTTGGGCAATGGCTTTGGGTGAGTAAAATGAGTTTCGTGAGCCTTTTGGGACAGAATATAGACCTAGGAGTTGCTGGGTCTGACTTTGAATCCAGCATTGCTTTGGCTAGCTGTTTCTCCCTGTCGTCCTGAGTTTGCTCATCTATAAATGTCACTAGGAATATCTCTCTGAGGGGTGGGGCTTTTGAAAAGATGGAAAAGGTTCATGTAAACATGGTGGGTGCCTGGGTCTGTGCTTGACACAGGGATTCACACCTATCTTCATGACCTGTTCCCAATCCCTGAAGACAGGGTGGTCCAATGGGACCTTCTTGATTGGACATCTGGCCTTATAGAGCAGGGGTTCCCAGCATGCCTGCTGGGCTCAAGGTGAAGATGCAGCTGAATAGGGAGATGAGGCCCTGGTCTTTGGGCGCTGCTCTTCAGATGATAAAGGAAATACTAGAAAACAAGCATGGAAATGCAAATATGAAACTACAGACCTTCAGACAGTAACAAATGACATGGAAGATTCAGCAGCGTGAGGGATGGAGGGACCGGCATCCAGGCAGGGTGGGGGTGCCTTTGGATTTGAAGCTAGAGGTGAGCTCTTTAAGGAAGTTGCTTAGACCTCTTTGTGTGATGGAAAAAACCTAGAAGCTCATAGGAGAGGGTGAGTCCTCTAGGCATAAGGAGTCAGAGGCTGGTGTTGGCTGGGGAGTGCATATGGGGAATTTGAGCACCTCTCATTTGTAACCTTAGAATGGGTGCAGCACTGGGTGCTTAGGAACCTCATGGGCCTATTACATAAGCCACCGACAATACCTGGAGAGTGTGCTAAAGGAGAAAGAGCAATACTGAGCTGATCATGGCCAGTGAGAGGTGCTGCTGATGCCTTGGGAGAGATGTATGGTCATCAATAAATCTAATGGACGATGGTGAAGGACAGACCATGGAGGAATGACAATGAGTGTTTTGGTTTGGTTTTTTGAGACAGTGTTTCTCTGTGTGGCTTTGGTGCCTGTCCTGGAACTCACTCTGTACTTATTTATGTGAAGATTTCAAGTAGAGGGCTGTGGATGCAGCTTAGTTGTGAGAATGCTTGTCTGTCATGTGTGAAGGTCTCAGATCTAGTCCCAGCACCACATAAACCAGGCATGATGATACACTACCTGTGATGCCAGCATATAGAAAAAGGCTGGAGGAGCAAGAGTTCAAGTCATCCTTGGCTAGTTTGAGGCCAACCTGGGCTACATGAGACCTCGTCTCAAAAATATATTAAATATAGATTATCTTTGAATGAGAATCAATTAAAAATCCTTTTCTATTGAGGATGGCGAGGGTAGTTTGTTACAGGATTGGAAAAAGCAAGTGAGTGGAGAGAAATGTTTGAGAATCTGGTCTCTGCAGCATCTTTGTGTGTAACGAGGAGTGGGAGAAGGAGAATAACGATTAATGTGCTTCAAAAACGTAAATGCACCGTTTGTTAAGCCCAAAATCAGTGGCCACCAGTCCAGACTTAAAGCAGAAGTCCACTTTAAGTCACTGCATCCATTTGCATTCTGGGAAATTTTACTGGTTTGATGCAAAGATTCTGTAAATGAAGAGACTAGTGTTCTGTGTTCATTGTTCACTCCTACATTCCTCAATGTCCCTAGCTGGACCACATCTCTTCCAGATCCTGTGTCAGGTGGAAGCCTCCAAAGGAATGTATTTTTACCGCAATCAAATTTTAATAGGGTGTTTCCCAAATCCTATTGTTAAGCATGTATACATGCATATGTTTTATCTTATCCTATTCTGTCTGTCCATTCATCACCTTCTATGTAGCCTAGCCTGCTGTCTATCTTTGTGCCTATGTATTTATCCAACTATGACCTATCACCCACAATTTGTCCTAGAGTAGCCAGCACCTTAGCTTTATGAAATTCAAGAAGACATGAAGAATGTTAGTTTGGGAGCTGGAGAGATGGCATAGCACTTTAGAGTATAAACTGCTCTTGCAGAGGACTCAAGTTGGATTCCTAGCACCCATGCCAAGTGGCTCACAGCCATTTCCAGCTCTGGGGGCGTATGACATGTCTCACCTTATGTGCATATACTCACACACATACCCATAATTAAATACAAAATAAATGAAGGTACTATATGACTAACTTTTATAATTTTACATAGTAAGCTTTAAAAAACAAATGGATCTGTGTACATATTCAGACAATGCTTATTTTGTATATGCTTGTTTTGTTTTATCTTGTGGCTCTAGATTTTTATTAATTCAAATGAATTTTTTCCTGTGGCTTTATATTTTATGTTTATTCAGAAGCTTTGGCCAGTCCCTAATATTGAATTTTGTATTTTCTTTTTTTTTTGATGAAATCAGGCTGATAAGTAAACAAAATGAAAATGCCAATGCTTATCAAATCACACATTATAAATCTCAACTCCCACAAGGCCCTGGAATTGGAGACCTAGTTCACAGATTATTTACTCTAATAAACTTTCTCTGGAGATGGTCTATGTAAATTTCTCTCCGCCACAGATGCAAAACATTTACTATTCCAAGAAGTAAACAAGCCGTGTGCTTGAACAACAACATAGCTTCCCAGTTAGCCAATCAGATTCACAAGTAGGTTTAGTTTTTTTCTTGGAAAATTGGCCAGAATGTATAACCCACAGAACCTAAGAATTACAGCCTACAGTTTCAGTGAAGATAATGAAATGCCACTGGGTAGGTCAGTCGGTCTATTTGTGGTAGCCTTTGTTAAGCACTGTATCTTTTTATATTTATTTATGCTGCTGTCAGGATGGTTATCTTGTTAAATGAAGTTAAATGAATCATAGGTCTCTCACCCTATTTTGAAGCTTGTTGGCACAGAGCAAACATGTGTTTGGTGGTCTCTGCATGGACTTGACTATGTTATATGGAACAAGTTTCTAAACGGCAATCCTTATAATGTGGCATAGCAGGATTTAATTGCTGGGTATCATGAGATAGTATTCACCCGATTTCATGGAAACAGACTGTAGCTTTGGATGAGACACATGATACTGTGGGCAGGCTAATTTTCCCCCAATGAATTTGTCAATTGACATTTTAGAGATAGTGTCATTGGAAGCATGTGAAACAACCAACCATCAAACTTGAAACATATACAGTTTATTTGGAAGAATTTTTAAAAGGCCAAAAACTAATTTTAGGGGCTGGAGAGTTGGCTCAGCAGTTAAAAGCAATGACTGCTTCTCCAGAGGACCAGAGTTGAAATTCCAGCACCCACATGGTGGCTCAAAATTGTCTGTAACTCCAGGTCCAGGTGATCTGATGCCCTCTTCTGGCCTGCTCAGGTACTGTGTACATGTGGTTCACATTAGTGCATGTAGGCAGAACGCTCAAACATATAAAATGAGATGAAATAAACCATATATTTTTAAAAATAATGACAACTGAGGGAGGGAGAGTTTCCTGAGTTTCCTGTGCCAGACAGAAGTTCTTTTAGGCTTGCCTGTGAGAGGGCTTAACCCAGCCGTCCAACGGCTAAACTTCCTCAGTTGTTACACCTCATGTGTGCCTTCTATGCTGTAAGGAATAGAAAAAGACAGAGCAGGATTTCAGCACACTAGTGGAATGGGGGATGTTTTGAAGTTGCACAAGACATTTGTGTGTGTCTAAGTTGATCTCCCCTTACTGAGCTGCAGAATGGTGCAGATACCATGCAGGCTTTCTGTAAGGTAAGAGCTTCTCTTTCCTCCATTAGTGTTTTCACTGTCCTTTTGACACATACTCTAGGCTAGCCTGGAACTATCAACGTAGACCATATTGACCTTGTGTCTGTAGGAACGCTCCCGCCTCAGCCTCCCAAATGCTAGGACTATTATATACATGAGCCTGGATGTTTCTTTTCATTTAAACTTCTATTTTGTTTTTTTCCTTTGTATGTGACATACGTGTATGAATACATATGTCTGTGAGGTATGTTCACTTGTATGAGTGCATATGAAGGTCAGCTGTCCACACTGAGAGTTCTCCTCTGTCACTCTCCACCTTATTTTTTGAGACAAGATCTCTCACTGAGGCAAGGGCCCACCATTTCAGTTAGAGTGTTTGGCCGGTAGGCTTCAGGGATCCTACCATCTCTGCCTCTGCAGTGCTGGGATTGCAGATGTGTGCTGCCATGCCCCACTTTTACATGGGTGCTGGAGAAAAGTCTTCATAGTTGTGAGGCACCATTCCCAATGAGCTGTCCCTCTGGCTCTCTGTTTCCTGATGTTGCACGGTTGCCCTTGCACAAATCCTCAGGGTATGAATCCCTTAGCTACAAGCAACAGGAAACGTAGTTGGTGTTTTAGACTTCACCGCTCCCCCTCCCCCTCTAGAGCCCTTACAGGAAAGGCTCCAGGAGCTGAAGCAGCCAGCTGAGTGCCCACCTTCCCTGAGATCTACTGACTCACCAGCTGATGCCTCTCTTCTGATGATGACCTGAGCAGGTGTCGTCCAGAATGCTCCTAGACAATTTAATCGGTTCTGAGAGTTTTAAAACTCACCAGAAAGTGTTTTGTCCATTAAAGCATCTTGCACACAGGGAATAGTCAAATAAGCAACAAGGTGTCATTTGCCAGGCTCTAATATCCATAACCTGTTTTAACTATTGCACATTAGAATATCCATAAAAGCCCTGGTCATTTGTTACTGAGTTTTCAACTCTTCGTCTCCCAGAGAAGATGTTCGAAAAGGTCAGAACTGCTGTCAGCCCCTGGTGATAAAGAGCAGCATGGCACTTGGGGAAATGGCAGTTCCCACAGCGTTAAGGACTATAAACTTTTTAAATTGAATTGTAAAAGTTTATAACTAATAAAGAAACTCCTTTAGATGAATTTAATGTTATTTGGTCATTTGAAATATTCCACAGATGGAAACAGATGGTAAGGTCGTGAAATGGGCATCATAAAACGTGAGCGCATCTTCCATGTTGAAGCTATGGCAATGTAGTCATGGAATAGGTCATTATCTGCTTTTGACTGAAGTCAGATGCTTTTGTAGCTCATGTGACAGGAAGAAGGTCCACGGCTTCTACTTCCAGAAAAGGAGCCAAGAAAAGTCAATAGACATCCCTTTAGTAAGTAGGATAATAAATGTTTTCCATTTTCTCCTTCAAGTGACTTTGACCAGTTCCTTTCTTGAAATGGTAAGGAGATGGTCACCTTAGATAAGAATGGAAATTCCTGGGGCTGAAGAGATGGCTCAGGGATTAAGATCATTGGCTTTTCTTCTAGAGAGTCTGAGTTCTCAGCATCCAGGCCAAGTGGCTCATAATCACCTATTACTCCACTTCAGGGATCTGATGCCCTCTTCTGTTCTGCAAAAACACCTGGGTGAGTGTCTGAAAATCAGGAAGGACAGCCTATCTCTAATAGCATCTCTATTAGTTGGTCTGTCTAAGCACACACACACACACACACACACACACACACACACACACACACACACATATACACACACAGAGACAGAGACAGAGACAGAGGGAGAGCATAAACACACGTAATTAAAAAATAAAATAAATCTTGACAAAAAAGAATGGGCATGCACTGGCATCGCGGGGAAATTTTGTATGAGAATCAGCATCTATGAAGCTAAGGACACTAGAGTCTTCAAAGGAGGATTCTCGATCTTTTTATGGTTGCTCATTCATTTAACAAATTAGTGAAGACCCACTATGTAGTGGGCATCTTTTCTAGACATTTAGGATATATCAATGAACAACGAGATAGAGAAATTCATTTCTAATAGAATTTACATTCAAGTCATGCAAAAGACGTCCGAGACCTAGGATAGATAAGCTGGTTAGTGCACTGAAGCCAGGGCAATGGCATGTTCACCAGGGGGAAAATACAATAGCAAACAGAAGACAAACCTGGTTAAAAAGACAGAGAATGGTGAGTAGCTGGTTGTGGAAGCACACACCTTTAACTCCAGCACTGAGAAGGTAGAGGCAGATGATCACCTGTAACAGGCTGGCTACACAGCAGTGAAGCAGTCCTCTCTTGTCAGGACCACCAACCCACAAATAATGACATGGAGACTTATTATCAATTATAAAAGCTTGGTCTTACCAATAAGCTTATTCCTAACTAGTTATTTTTTCAAATTTAATGTTTTATTGATTCTTTGTGGGTTTTACATAATGTGTGTCAATCCCACTTATCTCCCAGTATCTTCCCATCTACCTTCTACCCTTGCCATCCCCACCTCCAGGGTAAAACAAGATAAAACTTCAAAGATAAGAGAAAGAGAAGAAAAAAATCTCATTTTGAAAGCTGTAGTGTGACACAGTGAGTCACACAGTCTTTTAGTCCATATATTGTTACTTGTGAGTGTTCATTGCATTGAGTTATTGGTCTGGTTTGAGGTCTCTGGTTTTTGCTACATAATCAATACTGGGCCCTCCCTGGGGTTCCTCTTGAATATCCTGTGTCATGTTGTCCTGTGCCCTGGAGATCCTGTAACTTTGGGTCTGCAGGACCAGCCCCTTTACATGTTCTAGCAGATCATAGATGGGGTGGATGATGGGATGGGCCAAATAATAGCTCTGGTTCTGGGTCTAGGTGGTTGCTGGGTTGGTCAGTTCGCCAGCTCTCCTTAATCCTCAATGTCAGGGTGAGCTCTCCAGTACTGCCCTTAAACAGCAGGATTCTGGTCATCTGTTTCTGGACAATACACATATGGTGTACTTGAGGAGACCTGTGCATGGCTTTTAAGTAGAAAGAAGCTTATACTTGCTGAACAACATGGTCTGTTAGAGAACATGATGAGCCCATAGGTAGCTGGGCTTTTAGGGGCTGAATTATGCCCCAATTAGAGTCCTGTGCTAAGGGCCTGATCCCCAGGACTTCAGGATGTGATCATATCTGCAAAGATAGAACTGAGGACCTCATGAAAAAATGAATCAGAAACAGTGCTTGGTCCTAAATGGAACATTCATGTTAACCCTACCACCATCAAGAGACAGCAAACATTCCAGAAGAGGAGGCAGGAAGAATACAAGAAACAGAGAATGGGAAGAGTAATGTGAGATGCTATCTTCTGGACATGACCATGACCATCACACTCATGGACTCGTAGCAGATGTGATACTTGTACAAGAATTATACAAGATCAAGGCAGCCCTAATCTCAGCATAGACCAGTAGACGATCTCTTACCTCTACCCCTTACTGAAGAGCTATTTGCCATGGGTAGCTGCTAGGGGAGAGAGAATCATTCTCTTTTGAGGAAGTGGCCATTGGGAGGTTTCTCATGATCCAAGGGATGCCCCCAAATCATGCACATATGAACAGTATTCAGTAGACTTAGAGGCTTATAAAAAAAGACATGAAGTTTGGGAGAGATCATATTGGGAGAACATGGGGAGAATTAGAGGGGGAAATGGGGTGCAGATATGATCATATTTTGCAAACACCATATGAAGTTCTCAAAAATAAAGATAATAGAGGAATTGAAATAAAAAGTATTAATGGGTTATTGAATAACATTTCATATTCTTCATACAGGACTGAAATAAGTCTCAATGAAGTAAAATTAAACTATTTCCAGGTGTGGGACTTTTCAGAGACCTCAGTGCAAGCATGGCTGTGCCTTGCCAGATGCTGCTCACAGTGTAGGCAGAGTTCTCTGACTTATCTGTCTGCTGAGCACATTATCCTGGAGCCAGATCATTCTGGAATGCCTGCAAAGAAATGATGACTTAGCTGTTTTGCACCATCTGTTTGCCAAGTGGCACAAGTGTGATCCCAGCAGACAGTCCAACTCGCCTGGAGCAGCCATTGTGAATCCTGTTGGATTTCTCCTGAAGCTGGAAACAGTTTTCATGAATAGAATTTCAACTGATGTGGAATAAACAAATGGCTTCCCTACTGCTTCAACTCCTGCCCCATCTGTGTCAGGAACACCATAAAAAGGAAGTGAGCCTCCTGCAGCAGCAATACATATGCAAATTCCAGCTTTCTTCAGCAATGGCTAGGGAGGGTGTCATTTCCCCCTTTACCACCTCAGAGTCCCTAAGCAAGCTTCAAAGTGTTGACACAGCATTTTAAAGCCATCTAGATGGCTTTTGTTTGAATGCTAGCAATCTGTGAACCATTTTCCCAAGGTATTTGGATAGAGTATCTCTCCTCCCCTCTCCCTCCCCTCCTTCCACTGTCTACCTTCCTTCCCTGCCTTCCTCCTTCCCTCTCTCTGTCCCTCCCACCCTCTCTCCACCCTTCCCTCCTTCCCTCTCTCCCTCCTTTTCTTTCATTCATCTCTTCCTGTCTTTCCTCCCTTCCCCTTTTCATTTCTAATTCCTTGGCAGTGTAGCCATTGGATGGACAAATTAAAGCTTTTAATTATCTGCCTGCCAAGCTCAGGTTGCTGCCAGGAAATCTCTTTCTATGGAATAATGGATTGAAATGTGTTATCCACTGTTTAATCTTTCATTCCAGCCTTCTGTTGACATCTTTGCCTGTGGAAGGATGTGGTCCTGTTGTTGGTACAGAAAATGTTCCTCGTGGCTTCTGGCTTCTGTGTCTGAGTGAACCTGGACCCAAAGCATCCTGTTCATCTGTCAGTGTTAGCAAGGGGAGAGCAGTGCTGTCTCAGCTAATGCCGAAGCTAGAGACTGAGAAGAAAGAAAATCTTGTGGATGATGCTCAAACTAGTGCTTGGGTCTGGCGTTTAAGATCAAGGAGGGCTGTGTTTTGAGATTTGCATGGTGCCTGCCTGACCAAGGTTTTCTAGAGCCTTCTGCACACTCACTGTAAGTCTGCAGGATCCTCAAAGCAAGGGAGGTGGAGGCAAAGCATAGCCATGTATTTTTATCTCTGGTCAGAGTTAGTATTTGGTAGTTTATTAACAGCCATGCAGATTCTACACTGTGGCCTGATCTCCTTGCTGCCCTGTCAGCCCTGTGGCCAGGAGAATAGCTGTATACATGAGCACACAGAAACTACTCCTTAGAGGAAGGCTGTCCCTGCTGCGGATGCCTGTCCATTCTAGCTTAGTTTTGGAGTTACATGTCAGGCCTTCTTCAGCCATGACTGTGTGCTATAACTGAGTACTATAACTTAGTAGTTGATACTGGCTTCAGAGTGAGAGCCTTGGCCCTTTGTTCTCACTCATTCTCACCTATGTGGCTTTGGGTGATTGTGTGTGAATGTCTAGTTCCTCATCTGTGGTGGAGAAGGCCATGGATCCCCCTGTAGCAGCAGGAAGGCTGATCCACACAATGTATGGAGACCACTTGTGTGACTCTTGCTATATCAAAAGTATCTGACTCATGTTACAAATTACAAACTGGGCAACAAATTGGTTCTATGTCCTTATCTGGTAGAAATAGGTTATGGTTATATACTTTGTGATAAAGACTTGACATCAACATTTATAAGCACAGTTTCAAGTCCAAAAGGAAGATGTATTTAAGTCCATCGTCAAGAAATCACCACCACCCCTGACCTCCACAAATCATATGTGAAACATATAGTTGATAGTGAACAGCATAGAAAGCTTTACAAATATTTCTTCTTAAGTAATCAATCATTCAAGGTGCTGTTCTAGAATCCCAATGGGACAGTTTTGCTCCTTCGGGGGGCTCAGCAATGCCCAGAGAGATTTTTTGATTCTTATAAGTAGGAAGGGAACTTCATTACTTCTTCTAGAAGGTAAAGAACAGAGAGACATTGCTAAAGGTCTTGCAATGCACAGCTTTCTTCTCCAACAGGGGATGTTCTCAATACTAAAGGAAAATTTCGTTTTGTTTTTTAAATGTAGGGCTTAGGGTGTGGACCAGCTCATAGAATGCTTGCTTAGTATGTGTGAAGCCATGGGTTTGATCTCACATCAGGGTAACCTGGTTATTATGGCATGTGTCTAAATTCTCACACTCTAGAGAAGATGCAGGAGGATCAAGGGTTCAAAGTCATCCTCAGCTACACAGTGAGTTCATGTTCAATCTGGGATACATGAGTCCCTGCCTCACAAAAGAAGTGTGGCTCATGTCAGATTTTCTCAGAGTCAACACACTTTGAAGAGAAATTATTTATAATAAATTTGTTTTCAGTGTCCGGAAAGCTTTGAAGTGAGTGGCCCTTCTTTTGGCTGTAAGTCTCAGTAACAGGCAATAGCATGTGAACACATTTTCTGGGATGTGTTTGGCAGGATGCAGAATCAGGACAGAGACTCAGCATGAAAACTCAGACAGATATCCAGACAAACATCTTTATTAGTTTTAAAATTTTAAATTATGTGTATAGGTATACATCTGTTAGTATATGCATGTGAGCGCAATACCCCTTGAGGCCAGGTATTGGATCCCTGTAGCTGGAGTTATAGGTAGTTGTGAGCTTCCCAATGTGAGTGGTGTAAACTGAACCCAGGTCCTCTGTAAGAGCTGCAAGTATTCTTAACCTCTGAGCTATCTCTCTAGGCTCTCAAGAATATTTTAATGGATACAAACAAACAAACAAACAAACAAACAAACAAACTCAGATGTACTGCTTGGTAGCCAACAACTCTAATTAAGTAAGACTCCAGTAAAAATAGGAAGAACTGGGGCTGGAGAGATGGCTCAGAGGTTAAGAACACTGACTGTTCTTCCAAAGGTCCTGAGTTCAATTCCCAGCAACCACACGGTGGCTCACAACCATCTGTAATGAGATCTGGCGCCCTCTTCTGGCCTGCAGGGATATGTGCAGACAGAACACTGAATACATAATAAATAAATAAATCTTAAAAAAAATAGGAAGAACCT
This sequence comes from Onychomys torridus, assembly GCF_903995425.1. Taxonomy (NCBI): domain Eukaryota; kingdom Metazoa; phylum Chordata; class Mammalia; order Rodentia; family Cricetidae; genus Onychomys; species Onychomys torridus. Next base: position 129,129,712 of record NC_050446.1, read on the forward strand.
TTTGCATTTAGATGATATTACTTAGGAAACCCATAAAACAGATGTGTAAGGTAGGCAGAGAAAATGAATTCCAGAGAGTGACAATGATGGTGGTGGTGGTGGTGATGGTGGTGGTGTGGTGGTGATGGTGGTGGTGGTGGTGGTGATGGTGGTGGTGATGGTGGTGGTGGTGGTGGTGGTGGTGGTGGTGGTGGTGGTGATGATGATAAAGGTAATCATGATGGTAGTAGAGATGATAATGGTGGTGACAGTGATGGGTGATGATGATGGTGTTGACAGTTAAATATGAATATGGTGTTCATTAATGTCAATTGAGTAAAAAAGGAGAAATGGGATCTGGAGTTCTCCTCTCAACAGTATCACCTGCCATTCTGAGCCATTCCTTCATCTCTTGTGTATCTTACATTTTTAAGGCATAAAATGTGACAGTTGTAGTGTCTTGGTTCATCTTGGTTGTGACTTGATTGGATCTGACAGCACCTAAGAGTTACATATTTGGGTGGGTGTTTTCTGGAATGATTAACTGAGAGAGGTGTGGAAGAACCCTCCCCCAGAGGGGCAGGCACCTTCTGATGACAGATATATAGTAAGGTCTGAGGAGAAGCTGCAGCCTTTTGCCCACCTACCTGAACTCTTGCTGACGGGGGCATCTACCCTCATATTGCCTCCATCTTTGCTGCTGTCAGAATCCAGTCTCCTCAGTCTTCCCACATGGACTGAAGACCAGGGGCTCTCCAGGAACCCTCCAGTCCTTCAGGGCCAGATTGGGCGGCTGAGCATCCAGCTTCTTGGGCTGAGAAGCTACTCTGGAGAGCAGATGGCCTTCGTTGAACTTCCTAAACTGACTTATGCAAGCCAATCTAATGAACCCTTTTTGTAATAAAAATTTACTCTATTAGTTCCTCTAGAGAATCCTGGCTAATACCTATAGCATATGTGTTGAATTGCTTGGAGAATTAATCAGCAGGGTGACTGATGTGTTTGCCTCTAGTAAATGCAAGTTAAAAATAATTCTAGTAACCCAGAAACAGGGTAAAGGGAGATGGTTAAAGATGAGGAATCTGGGTCAGAAAGTGGTTACAACACTTATCCCCACAAACACTGAGTGGTTCAGAAAGTGGTTATATCACTTATCCCCACAAACAGAGTGGTTCAGTTGAGTGGGATTCTGAAGCCCCTTGGGTAAGCATTTGGTAAGCCTTGAAGAGGGGAAAACAAGCAACTCTGGCAGAGAAGACAAAAAAGGAAGAAAAGAAAAAAAAACAGAACCCTCCCTCTCCCCTGGGTTCTGTTCTCCTAGGATTAAGTGAGGAAAACGGTACATCAGCAGAAAAACTTATCAGAAGAGATGTGTCATAGATATGGAATCCCGAGAGGTGCAGTCAGATCTGGAGGCTTGCGTACCAAAGGCTGTGAATTTGTGGAGAACTTACAGACAGATTAAGAAAGATTTGAGCTTGTAGAGGAGATGAATGGTGGGAAGGCAAATAATGGAGAAATGCATGGAAGGTAGGTGTTGTGATGGTTAATTTTCTAGGTTTGCTTTATTTATTTATTTATTTATTATTTATTATTTATTTATTTATTTATTTATTCATTTATTTGTGTGTGTGTGTGTGTGTGTGTGTGTGTGTGTGTGCTTGCAGAGGCCAAGAGGTCATCAGATGTAGGAGATAATCTTGACTATGTTAACTGAGATGGGAGTACCCACCCACTGTGGGGGGCATCCATTCCCTACACAGGGCATCCTGGATGGCATAGGAGTGGATCGAGTCAGCTGAGCACATGCATGCCTGCATCCTTACATTGCTGCCTGCTCTGGACTGTGGATTTGCATGACTTGCTGCTCCAAGGTCCGGCTACCTTGAATCCCTGCAGTGCTAGTCTGGGACTGGGGAGTTTGAGCCAAATCAACCCCTTTTCTCCCTCAATTAGCTTTTGTCAGGATATTTTATCACAGAAAACAAAGTTAAAATGAAGGTTAATGCAGTAAGATGTGTTCTACAGATTTCTCTCAGATACTTTGGGGAGGGAGTCTAGTGTCTTTGCCGTGATTGAGAGTTGTGTTCTTCCTTCAGGAGAAAGGGCGCAAGTGAAACAGAAGATGCGGAGACTGAGGTCTAGAGAGCCTTTATAAAGCCTCACAGAATTAGCATAGGCAAAACTAAAAGCAACTGGCAAATAGGAAGGCTCAAACTGCACCCCAAAACAAAGCACACTAAATCTAGCCCCTGGCAGGAAAGCAGAGGCCATCCAGTATATACAATCTATAGCTCATTGTGATACTGAAACGCACACCTCTGGCTGGAGATTTAAGACGCTAACAAAACAAAGTTCTACATAGAGCTAGACATAACTGTATGCAGGAGGAAGCCCACACTGTGCAAAGGAGCCCAAAACCTTAGCTGTGCAAATGACCCAAAAGGCCTCACATTAAGTCATGTGACATAAAAACCCAGTTCTTTACTACAATGGGCCATTTGAGCTGGTGTATTTTCTCTCTTTGCTCCGGCCTATATCCTTCCTTGATAGGTATCCTAAGAAACTGTCTCTGTTTCTGCCATAACTGTGGGTCTCATCTCAATTCTTTGAGATGCAAGAACTGAAACTCCTGATGGGTGCTCACTAACGCCCCCTCCCCAGCCCCGCTATCTACAGATATTAGATACCTTAACATAGGCAAGTGTGGGGAGTGGAGGTGTGGAGAACTGATTTTTCTGCCTCCGCTGCTTCTCAGTTGGCTTTGCTCAAAACAGTCCCTATGCCAAAGTGACACATGTTGGGGCGGCATGTTCTGACCTCTTAGACTGTTGAATGAGGGCATCTCTCCCCTTTAAGCTGGATTCATTGTTTCTGATCATGAAAGACAATTTTGAGTTTTCAAGTGTTTGCTGCAGACATTAAAATACTCATATGATGTAGATGGTGAGTATAATTTTGGGCAATTGGCCATGGAGAAATAGCAAGAGTTCATTTTTCACTAAGAATGAACTCTTGAAGAAGTCAGTTCACTACGAGAACCTTGTCTGTCTTGATTGCATTAACTCTATTTTAGCTATGGTTGTTGCTTTCAAGAGTGAGATAAATCTTTGGACTGTCTAACAAATTTTGGGCATATATGCCTGATATATGCATACATGTGTGTGCATATGGATATATGCTTTGGTTACAGACCTGAAGCAATTTTTATCATGCAATTAAGCACTAACAAATGTAATAGCATTTGATGGCTTTGACATTGGAAATTGTGGGACTGGCTTGGAGCTGAGTTCCTCTAATTATATTTAATTGCACATCCCTGAATTTGACACTGGGTCTACTTTGAAATGAATGGTTTGATAGTTTGATGGCTTGGATGCTCTCTCCCACCTGGACAGGATGAAGACATGAAGGGAGCATGCATGGCATGTGCCCACCCCAGGAAGACTCGGCTGGTACCTTCCTGACAGCTGCACGGTTGAAGTACCAGTACCACAAGACCACATACTTCTGTTTTTCTTTTTCATTGCTTACACCTTTTCATAACCTTTCAAAATTTTTCTTGTTGATTTCTTGACTTTGTCCTCTGATGATAGTGAGTCAAGGGAAATCTACTCCAGAGATACTGTTGTTGAATTTATCAATGTCTTGAGGAAGGTAGATTCTACAGCATTTTCTGTTGCAATTGCCAGAGGCTAAGTGCAGCATGGACCACTTATGAGTACCATTTCTATGAATACTCCAGGCCCCAGGTACTCTCTCAGGTTCATTCTCTGCTTTTAAATGTTTTTTGATATTGACTTCTTGGAGGTTTCTACTCTAGGAATATCTATCTACTTTTAAACTAGTAATGCCTTTTCTGAGAATCAACATTAGAGAAAGAGAATGTTTTGCAAACAATCGGAAAGGCAGACATTAAGAATGACCATGTTCTCATTATTTGCAACTCAATTGCTCAAATAGAGTGTTTGCAGACAGGGCTTTGCTGTGAGGCCAAGATGCCCTCAAGCTGTGACAATCCTGTCTTAGGTCTCAAGTGCTGAGATACACTATGTGCCACTATACCTGGCTCATAGTTTCAGAAATGAGCTGGAAAATTCATTTTTATTTTATTATTTTTTAAATTTATTTCTTCTTTTTATTTTACTTCTACTTCTTTTTTTGACTTGTGCTCTTATCAGCAACTCCAAGAAATAAGCAGGAAAATTAAAATAAATAATGTTAAATAGTGAGAAGGGCATGAAACATTTTATAAAGATAATATAAAATAGCCAGGTGGTGGTGGCACACTCCTTTAATCCCAGCACTCAGGAGGCAGAGCCAGGAAGATCTCTGTGAGTTTGAGGCCAGCCTGGTCTACAGAATGAGATCCAGGACAGGCTCCAAAACTACACAGAAAAACCCTGTCTTGAAAAAACCATGTGTGTGTGTGTGTGTGTGTGTGTGTGTGTGTGTGTGTGTGTGTGTGTAATAATAAAGTTATCAGGAAGGCTGTACTGAAGGGTGACGCTAAAGAAAGGCCAGTTGGAGAGTGTAGGGGTTGTGAGATACGTGCATGAGGTAGAGCGTGTTGAAGGAACAGTAGGGAGGTTGTGTGCAGATATCAGCAGACAGAGAATGATAGGTAGCCTGGCTGACCAGGTTAAAGGAGGAGAGAAAAGTCAGGTCTAGATATTTTTACTGATAGAGAGATCAAGGATTATACATGAACTAAAGGCATATCCAAAGGCTGTTAAAAAATAGTTACATTATGCATATTTGGCAGCAATTAAATTTCTGTGGCCTGACTGGGCTAAGGGTGCCCAGGGAGATGGTTATGCACCATCTGAGAGGCAAGTATTTATCTTCTAATACTTATAAAAATGATAATGTTTTATTACATTTATTTATATGTGTGTGGGGTTACATGTGTTTTCATTCCTTCTACCATGGGTGTCCTGGGGCTGATGATGGTGGAGGTGGATAGGACTCAAGTCTTCAGGCTTGACAGAAAGTACCTTCACCAACTGAGCCATCAAATGAGCACTCAAGACATTTTTCAGAATGGCTTAACAAATTCCAGTGCCCTACAGAACAGATATGTGTTTGGTTTGGTTTGGTTTTGAGACAGATCATTCTGTAGTCTAGAATGACTCTAAACTCACTAGGTAGCCCACTATGAACTCAAAGCAGTCCTTTGCTCTCATCCTTCTGAGGCCTGGGATTTCAGGCAGGAGCCACCACAGCCTGTTGGATTTGCATCTTTAGAAAGGCCACGGTTACTGTTTGGTTCAAACTTTAGTTTGTGATTGCTCATTAAAACCTACGGGGAAAGCTACCATTTCATCTTCATATCAGATCAGACCCTGATCTCTCCTCACAGGCTTCAGGCAGGAGGATGAACTGCTGTCCAGGACTGGGCACTGCCAAGGCCCATAAATCTGCTCTTGCAGTGTATGATGGGAGCTGTGTGACATATCAGTGAAGCTCCTCAGTGGTGTCACCATCACTAGATGGATGGTGTCACTAGGAATAGACAGCTGCATTGAAGGCCCAAGTTGGTCCCATCTAACATGATCAAATACTATGTTAAACCTTGTCCATATCACAAAAGTTCAGTTTTGTGCAGCATAGTTTAAAATTTTATAGTAGTTTATCATGTCCAAGAACAACTGGACTTTATACCTGACATTTTTCTGAACATGAAGTGGATAAAAATAGCTACCTTCCTACACTGCATAGATTTTAAATAGCCAGAGATTCCAAGCTAATGGAACTTGTCATGCTCTTCAGGATTACTGACATTTTTTCCTCTATAATTATTTGCTAAGTTAGAGCCCACTGTGACAGAATTACTTATTTATTTATTGCTAAATATGTGAAATCAGAAAATGTAGAGATTGTCACACAATGCCAGCAGCTGTTTTCTTTTGCTTGAGGGCACTGGTGACAAAGCCTAGCACCAAGTGACATGTATTTCTCTGAGTTTGGAAGACTATGTTGCCAACAAAGAGAGAGCCATGTGCAGATGTGCTGTCCTAGTGGAAGACATTCACTTAAGAGTATTGATCTCAGTTACACCTTCCACCAGAATGGAGACTGCTCCAAACTTATCAAGCAATATTCAGTCCCTTTCTCTTTTTGAATCATTTACAGATTTCTGAAGATTGAAACAGTCCTTGTTAGGTTCAGTGGTACCTGGGAGTAAATGGGTGTAATAGTGTAAATGGGTGTTTCTCAGACTTGCTTTTTCTAAGAGTTACTTTATTTTCATTTATGCGTATGAGAGATGTGTGCATGTGAGTGCAGGTACCCTTGAGCCCAGAAGAGGGCATCAGATTCCCTCTGGAGTTACAGATAGTTGTGAGTCTCCCAACTTGGGTCCTAGGAATCAAATTTGGGTCCTCTAGAAGAGCAGAAAACATTCTTAAGCATCTTGCCAGCCTTTTGTTTGTTCTGTTGTTGTTAAAAAGCTTGGGACCATTTTTGGTGATTACATCAGAGCTATGGGGACTGACCTCTAGTGTTAGAGACCACAGGTGTTGTTAACAGTCCACAGTGCACAGGTAGCACAGTGCACAGGTAGCACAGTGCACCTCCCCCCATCCCACACACACCAAGGTGTCCTTTCCCAGTAGACAGCATCATGAATGGAAAGTCTTGGTATATTGAACTGAGTGGCTACCACTATTTGTGAGGATTAATGTACAAGGGACATAGAATACCAGTATAAAGGATGGATTATGAGGAGGCTTGCAGGCTTCCTTTGAAAATCTTTTCACAATTACCTGAACAATGATTTTTTAAATTTTACTTTTTATTAAGAAATTTTTTTTACTCATTTTATATACCAAAGATCCCCCTCTTCCCTCTTCCCACTCCCCATGCCCTCCTACAAGAAGGCAAGGCCTCTCATGGGGAGGAACATTTAGTAGAGGCAGGTCCAAGTCCCTCCACCTGCCCCAAGGCTGTATGAGGTGTCCCATTATAGAAGTGGGCTCCAAAAGGCCTGCTCATGTACCAGGGATGGACTCTGATCCTACTGCCAGGAGCCCCCCCCCCCCAACAAGCAGATCAAGCTACACAACTGTCTTGCTATGCAGAGGGCCTAGTCCAGTCCCATGCAGGCTCCACAGCTGCTGATCTATATATTTCATGAGTTGCCACTAGTTTGGTTTGGTTGTCTCTGTAGTTTTCCCCATCATGGTCTTGATGCCCCTTGCTCACAGAATCCCTCTTCTCTCTCCTTGACTGGACTCTTGGAGCTCGGCCTGGTGCCTGGTTGTGGATCTCTGCATCTGCTTCCATCAGTTACTAGAGAAAGGCTCTATGATGACAGTTAGGGTACCCACTGATCTGATTACTGGGGTAAGCCAGTTCAGACACTCCCTCCACCATTACTAGTAGTCTAAGCTGGGGTCATCCTTATGGATTCCTGGGAACTTCCTTAGCACCTGTTTTCTCCCTATCCCCATAATATCTCCCTCTATCATGGTGTTTTTTATATGTATTTATTTGTTAATTTTTGAGCTAATCTTTCCTTGCATAGCATTTTAAAGATTTATTTATTTTATTTTATGAGTGTTTTGTCTGCATGTATATACATTTGTGCACAGTGTGCACATAGTACTAGTAGAGGCCAGAAGAGAGCATCAAATTCCCTGGAACTGGAGTTATGACAGTTGTGAGGTGCCATGTGGGTGCTGGGAACCAAATCCCAGGCCTCTGGAAGAGCAGCCCATACTCTTAACCACTGAGCAATCTCTCCAGCCCCTTGTATAGTATATACAATAGAAATTTTAGCAATTTGGAGAAAAAAAATCATGGACACATGTGCTCTTTTTTCAGAGACTTTGTTTTTTAGGAGTTTATTCTAAGGAAATAATTTTTCACAGGCACAATTTACATCTGGGAACATTTGCTTATATTTTGAAAACTTGTCATATGCTGAACTTAAAGTTTTGTAATGTGTAAATTGTACCTGGATTTTGTATGAGTGTTTCGCCTGTATTATATATATGCACCACTTGTGTGTCTGGTACCCTCAGAGGTCAGAAGCAAATGTTGGATCCCCTGGGATAGGAGTTAAGGATGGTTGTGAGCTGCCATGTGGATTCTGGAACTGAACCTGGGTCTTCTGGAAGAGCAGCCAGTGCTCTTAACAGCTGAGCTATCTCTCCAGCCCCTAGAACTGACTTAAAAAAAACACATCTAACATAGCCAAATATTAATGATTATCTGCTTCTCATCAATATGAGATTGGTCAATACAGTCTGATCATACAGAGGTTGAAATTATATATAATTTCTATCATAGTTTTTATTGATATTAAGGTATCCATGGACCTGGGGAAATGGCAGAGTACATACAGTGCTTGCTGAGCAAACATAAAAGCCTGAGTTGTATGCCTCAAACCAAAACCCACATGAAAAATGCTGGGCATAGTGGTGGACACTGCTTGTGCCAGCTCTTGGGGCAAGTGTGGAGACAAGAGGCTCTCCTTGGTAGGGGGAGGGTTACCACAAGCTGGGCAGCCTCACCCAATCAACATGCTTCAAGCCAGTGAGAGACCCTGCCTCAACAAAATGTACAGCAAACCAGAGGAGTGAGACCCAAGGTTGACACTGACCTTTATATGCATGGGCACATATACACACACACCTTTACACACATGCACAGCCATATTCACATGTGCATACCACATACAAGATAATCATATTTAGTCTTAAGTGCAAATCCCAAATATAATCTATCTTTCTTTAGATTATATTTAAATTAGGAAGGTAAACATGTATGACAGGTCTATGAACAGTAATGGTGGCTGTTCCTGAGCACTGGGATCACGGGAACTATTTATGTTCTTTATACTTTGGAGTTTTACACACTAAGTATGAATTAGAAATATGCTCAAGTTAAACACATGTTTAAATAAAATAAGCATTAGCAGTGAGGTGTTGGAGCTTCCAGGACAAGAGAAGGACCCAAAGTGCTCATCCCTTCCTGTCTGCGCCAACAACCAGCATCACCGGCACCCAGCCAGGCCACACCACCTTGTGGCAGGAATCTTAAAAAGTCTTATTAATAAAAATCAAACCTGAGGCCAGTTATTGGGGTGATTGCTGGAAGATCAGAGAAGCAGAACAAGCCTGGCTGTCTATTCTCTGACCCCAGATATGTTTATTTCAGGGAACACACAATATTTTGGGGAACACAATACCACCACACCACCTGGATGCTCCCTCCAGCATGCTCTAATTTTCTCAGTGTCTATGTAAAGACAAACTCATCTCAAAAGAGATGAGAGAGAGAGAGTTTTAATTCTGAAGCCACATATTGATTACCGTGGCCCAGGAACACAGATGCAGGTTTCCTCCAATTCCATCCATGTTCCAAAATTGTTAACAGTCTTGTGAAGTTTTTAATAATAACATATCTAAGGGGGAAAAATCAGGACATTTTTTAAACACATTGGTGGAAACGTCAGATGCAATGTGAGTGTGTTCCTAGCCATTGGGTTGGTGGAGACTGGTGTTCTGTTTGTGTATTCCAGAGCATTTACCCCCATAGTCACAAAGATATGAGCTCAAATGTGGAGGAGGCCACTACCTGGCTATTGAGGGTGTGTGTGTAGATGGCTGGACTCGGACCATTTCTACTTTTCTACAGCCCTGACATCCTAGTCTGTCACCCAGTCCTGGCTGCGGGGATGGTGAGGCACTTTACAGCCTTCCTTCACTGGAGGGCTCTCCCAGAATGCAGCTTATCCCCAAAGACCTCCAGGGCTGTTTCTGATGGGAGTGAGGCTCTGCTTCCCCTGAACTGCAAGACAGTGGTCATGGACTAGGATAGAACTGGATGTCTTTTTGATATTTTTTTTCCTTTCCTTTTCTTTTTTTCTAGTGTTGGAAGTTGAACCAAGGGTAGGCAAGTGCTCTAGTTCTGAGCTCAAATCTTATTCAACCCTGAACAGGTTAAGAAATTATAGAAGTGTGAAATGGAGATTAAAACTACAAATGCTCTTTTTGTATAAGTGTCCCAGAGGCCTCACTATGGCTGCTTTCTAACAATATGTGGTTGAACGCAAAGTTACAAAATAATGTTTTTAAAAGGTATGGATTCCTGGGCTGACCTAGACAGTCTGTTTCAGTATTACTAGGTTATGGGATGGCACTGCTTAAGAATCTGTTTTTCAGGCCACTCTCCTCTGATTCCAGCCACACACAAAAGCCAACACCGAGAGACTTTGTTTATTTGATAGCTAGCACATCTCCCCTCCCCTGTGGTATTCATTATCTTTTAAAAAATTGCTGCATCTTCCTAATTAGCTTATAAATAACTCAGAGTCAGGGACAGTTATTGTTGTTATCGGCATCATTAGGGTAACCGAGAAATCAGTTAATTCATCATAAAATGAAGCTTGGTAAATGGAGATTCTTAATGCACTGGGCTCCCCTTTAGGATAACTGTAGGAGACAGTGTAAAACACTAATGAAACATTAATGAGGTCCTTAGCAAAAAGTAGGTAATGGCAATAAGTGAACTAATTTGCATGCCAATAGGTGGGTTCCATTTTTACCTTTTGAATTTTTGTTTAAAAACAGGAAATTCTGAAAGACTTCCATGTGCCCCAACCAAGGAAACCATCTTTTAAAACTTACAGTATTTTTGCAGATTTTTTTTCCTGAAGTTATATTTAACCAAATATGGTCTTGTGGTTTTACTTTTAATGAGTGGAGCCGTGGATCAGAAAATAAATATGTGGGGACCTATTAGCAGGCCAGTGAATTAGGATACAAGGAGAGAAGTTTTCTACCAGTAAAAGGAAACTCTAATTTACATGCAAATGTACAGGAGAAAAATGCATAGTAGAATTTATTTTTAATGGCTATCAGATCTCGAAAGGAGACAAGAAGCACAAATTGATGGCATCTCTGACAAGCTATGAGCTTCAGCAGTGAAGGAATGGCCCGATGTCCTCAGGATGAACTATTTTAATAATAATCTTGCCACATGAGAAAAATTATTAATTCACCCAATTAACATTAGTATGTAAATTATTCATTAACGCAACTATCAGAATAAAATGAGAATTTCCAGCTTCATAAATTGTCCCCATTCTGCCTTCTACCGTGTAAGAGATGCATGTTTTGGAAGGAGAGCACCCTGATGGAATATAATTACAGAAGGCACAGGGGAGGAAGGGCATTGATGCTAAAGTAAATTAGCTTTATTAGTAAATTAGTAAATCCCAGCAAATATGCATGTTGGATTGTCTCTATTAGTACGGGGCCAAGCCTATTGGGTATATGTGAATAATTCCTTTAAAAAAATGGCAATTGGGGACTGAGGAGATGGCTCAGAGGTTAAGAGCATGGCTGCTCTTCCAGAGATCCTGAGTTCAATTCCCAGCAACCACATGGTGGCTCACAACCATCTGTAATGAGATCTGGTGCCCTCTTCTGGCTTGCAAGCATATGTGCATACATAATCAAATAAATAAATCTTTTAAAAAAAATGTTTAAAAAGTGGCAATAAGCTTGTGGTGTCTGTCTGTCTGTTCCCTGTCTAGGCCCAAGATGGCTTTCCTTATAGTAACCAAATGTGTCATGTGACCACTTGTTTCATTCTTCCTGTCTTGACCACCACCTCTTTCTCATCATCTATCTATGACAGTAGTTCTCAACCAGTGGGTCACAACCCCATTGGGGTCAAGTGACCTTTTTCAACAGGTACAGCCTAGGAGCATTAGGAAGCACAGATATTTACATTACAATTCATGACAGTAGCAAGATTACAGTTATGAAGTAGCAATAAAAATGATTTTATGGTTGGGGTCACACAACATGAGGAACTGTATTAAAGGGTCACTGCGTTAGGAAGTCTGACAACCACTGCCATGTGACTTTCTTACTATCTGTTCTGCCAGGGACAACTTGACAAGATTGATGAAAGGGGAAAAAACCCCCAAACTCTGAAGAATAAGGACTTTACCCAGGAATAACTTTCATTGAACACCTCTTCCTCCAAACCAGGGTCCCTTCAACATCTATGGGAAGTTAGAACCTCAGGTAAATTCTACAAACTGAAGCCTTCGAAGTATCAAATCAATGTGTTTTGTTAGGAGAAAAAATTCAAAATCTTTCTTTGGGTAAAGAATTTATTGACTGTGTATACATCATGGTGGGTGTCCATCTATCCTGTGTTTTCAGCCAGTACTATTCTTCCTGTCATTGTGTCCACACAAGAAAACCAAAGCCACCCGCTGTGGGCTCGAAAGCCAGAAAAGAGGCTTCCCCAGCGATCCCCAGCGATCCCCGTACTTCCCTCTGGCTTTGCTTGGCCGTCCTCCAGCCACTGTGGCCTTTCTGTTTCTTGAATTCGTTTGTGTTCTTGTTTCAGGGTTTGCATCATTTGCTTCCTCTTCCTTGAGTACTCTCCCTCCTGAGAATTCTGTGGTTGCCTCTGTGTATGTAGTGTATGCACACATGCCGGTGTGCACATGGGAGGCCACTTTCTGCTGTCCCCCTTTGCTTTTCAGTCAGGGTCTGTCACTGGATCCAGTCTCATAGCTGGCTAGGCTGGCTGGCCTGTGAGCACCAGGAAATGCCTGTATCCCCTATATATAGAGCCACAGATGTATATCACCATGCCTGTGGTTTTTTTTTTTTTTTTAAATAGGGGTACAGGGGATCTGAACTCAGGTCCCTCACCTTCACAGATCCTTCACAAGGAACTACCTTGGTGTCTGTCACAGGCCCTCAAACCTGAGTCCTTTTCATTCTTACCTAGAGAGCTGGGGTGCAGTCTGCTCACCTTGTCCCCAGGGCTTCTGAGGCAGCAGGGGCATGAGGCCCTGAGCCTCTTAGCAGGTTCCAGTTGATGTTTTTGCTGCTGACTTGGAGTCAGTTCCACTGAGAACTCAGCCCCACCGTGCCATCCTATTTTAATTCTCTGAATTATACTTAGCATTATTCAATATTTTTTTCTTTTATCTTTAAATGTTTGCCTATCTTCTGTCATCTCAGTGAGAACACAGTCTCTATGAAATCAAGAAACCCACTACTCTTGCTCATATGGTATCTTCAGAGACTACAAAGAAACCCATTAAGGAACAGACAATAAACTGTTGTTGAATCATTGGTTCAAGAAGCCATTCTGGGGGCTGGAGAGACAGCTCAGCAGTTAAAGCCTTTCCTGCTCCTGCAAAGTCCAGTTCCCAGGACCCACATCTGTTGACCGACAACCACCTGTAACTCTTAATTCCATGAGGTGTACTGTCTGGCCTCTGTGGGCACCTGCATTCACACACACATATAACCTGCCCCACCTTTTACATGTAATTAAAAATAAAAAGAGAAATTGTTTTGCATTTTCAGTTTGTTCTAGATGCCAGGGATGGAGCCCAGAGGGAGTAGGCTGAATAAGCATGGCTCTTCTCTGAACTATTGAGAAGTATCACCATTCTCTCTAATACTTGTACAATCTCCTCCAGCATATGGACATCCACATCACAAACCCATTGTCATCTTACAGCACTGTAGCATGAATCTTAAAAGAGTCTTACTAATAAAATCAAATCTGAGGCCAGTTATTGGAGTGAACACTGGAAGATCAGAGAAGCAGAACAAGCCACAGCTACCTCACCTCACCAGTTCCTCAGCTGGTCTTGTTTCCTCAGACTGGATGCTTCTGAGTCCTGATCCACATGAATCTCAGCTGAACTGCTGTTCCAAAACCTGAAAGCTTAACCAGCCAAATGCTTCTAGTTTCTCGTATTCACGCCTTATATAATCTTTCTCTTTCTGCAGTCACTCCCTGGGATTAAAGGCTGGGTTTCTGGGATTAAAGGCATGGGTCACCATGCTTGGCTGTTTCTAATTGAACTCAGAGATCCAGAGGGATTTCTGTCACTGGAATGCTAGGATTAAAGGCGTGTGCTACCACTGCTTATCCTCATGTTTAATATTGTGGCCGTCCTGTTCTCTGACCCCAGATAAGTTTATTAGCCTGCACAATATTTTTGGGAACACAATTCCACACAGCACAGCAGATATTGACTAAAGGACACTTCTCCAGCATTTGGGTGGCAATGACAGCCTCTGGAAGCATATTCTGGACATGTAGTTACCTTCTGAAACTGCATGTGCCTTGGTAACCAGGAAATGCTGAAGTCTCTTGACTGGCAGCCTCCCAGTAGAGCTCATTAAGAATTTTCTATTTTTAAATGACTTTGGAGAGAATCATCATTATTTTTTTTCTAATTTGCATTTACAGAGCCCAGCAAGAAATAGGCTCCTGGGTATTTTTGTCGTTGGCCCTGGATTTTTCCAAATTAATTTAAAAAGAAAAATCAGGAATTTGGAGTGTTTGTGGCTAAGGACAAGAGAGAGTTTAAAACACAGTAGCATCAGAATATTGAATTAGTTACATTTCAAGAAAGAAATATAAATACTGAGTCAAAATCATTTCCCCCCTCCTTTGAAGATCAATTTGGCATTCAAAATTGGCTACTGGCTCAACTGGGTAGCACTGGCCTCCTCTCTAAAAGAGATTGCTTTTTGTCTTTCATCCTAAGAGCACACTTTGTTTTGTGTGTTTGCTGCTGGAGGGAGGAGGAAAGATCATTTTGTAAACAAGCCAAAAGAAGTATGATTCTCTAGTCGACAGATTAAGACTGCTTATCATTCATTTTTATAAGAATAAACAAGTTGTAATGTTTTGAGTGCATCAGAAGATAAATAAAACCAAATCATATTACAGAATAAATCGGTGAAAAGCTGCCTCTGTCTTTCACAGCAATTAGCTGGGTGATTTGTTATTGTTTTGCCTTGAGTTTTACATTGGAAAATCAAATTTGAAAATTAGGCTGGGAATGATATGAGGCATTTGCCACGTTCATTACCAATTACCTCTTGAAGGCTGTGTTTACTCATAAAATTATGAGTAATTTCAACATGGTGAACAGAATTCCTGACCTAGAAAGTTCTCTCTAAAATTCTAACCTGGGGACAATATTCATTAGTTGACTCTTAGGATATAGGGCCCTTGCAATGAGACAGTGGCATGCATTCCAAGAGAATTACTTGTTATTCTTGCTTTTCAAAAAGCCTTTGATGTTTACAGGGCATGAATAGAGCATTTGCTGTGGAAGATGGTTCGTTTGAGATCAGTTTATATACATAAATTCAGAGCCTTTGTGTTTTGAAGTCCTAATTGTCAACCTCAAATTGAAGTCATTGGCATTTTAGAAAATGTGCATATATTTTATTATCATAATGTTCTGTGCATGGGACCATGAGAATTGATGTACCTAAGTGGAACTATGTCTCTTTACTGCTCTAGAAGGCAGATATGGAAAAGAGACGAAGGAGGGTTTGGGGCAGGAGAAACGTCACATCAAGAGCAATTTGTTCTGTCTTCTTTGGGGGTCTTGTGGAGATCTGAGAAAAAATGTTGCAAACCAATCCCAAAGCTGCACCTTCTTCAAGACTTCCATTGATCTTGGAGCTCAGCTGTTTGGCTAGAGTGGCTAACCAGCGAGCCTCAGGGGTCCTGTCTTGCCTTCCTCAGCTGGGGTTAAAGGTTCATGTACCACACCTGGATTTCTGTGTGGGCGTGGGGGAAATAGCACTCAGGGCCTTCTGCCCATAGACATTACCAACTAAGCCATCTCCTCAGCCCCTTCCATTTCTCTCTTTCCTTTCCCTTCTCTTCTCTTCCCTTCCCTTCCCTTCCCTTCCCTTCCCTTCTCTTCCCTTCCCTTCCCTTCCCTTCCCTTCCCTTCCCTTCTCTTCCCTTCCCTTCCTTTCCTTTCCCTTCCTTTTCCTTCCTTTTTCCTTTTTCTTTTTCTTTTCTTTCTTTTTATTTTATTTTGGATTTTTGAGACAAGGTTTTTTTTTTTTTATGTAACAGTCCTGGCTATCCTGGAACTCACTTTGTAGACCAGGCTGGCCTTGAACTCACAGAGATCTACCTGCCTCTGCTTCCCAAGTGTTGAGATTAAAGGCATGAGCCACCACCGCCCAACTTCCATTTCTATTCTTTATGTAAAGCATTAAAGCCTAGTGACTAGACCTCAAGACAATCTCAGACATAGGTTGGTACTAAAGAGAAGATAGTGCTCAGATCCACAGTGACTTAGACACTGCTACCACATTTTCAGTCTCTGTCCCATCCTGAAATGCACAGGAAGACCAGCTGGCCCCTCATGGAACTATGTGTTATTACAGAAAATGAATTATGAATAGATGTGAATGAATCAGACCAGGTGCTTATGCCCCTTTCCGGCTGCCCTGATGATTGGACATCTTTGACATCCCATACTATTGGCTTCAAGGAAACACTGAAGGAAGACCCCAGACTCAAATAGTATGTAAGAGCAAAGAGAGTTTATTAATTTCCAGCATGCATGCGGGGTTGCTCACCTGTACAAAATGGCAATGACCCCCAGAGGAACATGCAGTTTCATCTTAAGCATAACCAGGGGAATTTTAGGGATAGTTAGGTCATCTCAAACATAATTGGTTAAGCAAGCAGAAGTTATAGTAGCATACTTTTAATTGGCTGAGGTTTAGTTTTACCAGTTTTGGACATACTTGTATGAGTTTGGGCAAGTCTGGGCATGACTCAGAGGGGGCTGCAGGCTTTGTCCTTGAGACCCTGTGAGGCTGACTTAGACCTGTGTTTTTTTTCTCTCCCTCAACCCTGAATACAAGGGTATTATAGATAAATGGCCCTTTATTGGGCCATTTTTTTCCCCTTCCCAGAGACCTGAAACCTAAATTCAGTTGTGAGTGAGGGAGAGTTTAACCCCTTCAATACAAGTGATATAGCCTCCAGACAGGGTCAACAATAACCCTTCACAGAGACATCAACCTCATGGGATCTCAAAATTCTTTGTAACAGCAGCATAATTGAATCTGTCCTCAGGAACAAGGATATTGCCCATGTAATGCAGGAACTCTTTATAATAATTTAGATAGGTTGTCATGTAAAAGAAGACCCAAAGTTATAAGGGGCCCACGGGGCTATTTCCAGCATTCCAAAGCATTCTAGAGGCATCTATAGGGTCTGGTCTTCAATTTTAAGGCCATTAATCTGTATATTCCATTACTTTTTATTTTGTAAATGACATTTTTAGATACACCTGGATATGGTTGCCCTTTTGTTTAAAATTCTCTTTAAAATCCAGTTATGCTCAGGTCCAGGAAATTGCTGGCTGATCCCAAATTGATTGGGTCAATAAAAATCTAATTTCCTGGCTGGCTGCATCAGACTATTTCATCTAGAAAAGTCCTTTGTGTTTAGAACTTCAGGAAAATGAGAAGGAATTGATAAGTATTGGGTACTTAAGTGCATTTGGGACTTGAGTAAAATGTTTCCAGGCAACATAGTAGGCAGGCAGAATTAGCACCTACTTCTAACTTTCCTGGCTGGGACAACTTAAGTTCCTCTATCAGTGGCTTCCCCTACTGCCAGCAGAGACTCTGTGATTCAATCTAGCCTATAGCATCACTAGATTTCATGGCAAAAGCCTGGGCTGCATTGGGCCCAACCCACTAGGTTCAGCCACCAGTTCTAATGTGCCAATTAAAAAGATGAGTAATAACAAAAAATATAATGTGTGGCCACATTGTGAAGAGGATTAGAATTGGAACTAGACAAATCAACTAGTCTAGTCCATGCTGTCTTCCGGACACTGACATCAGCGCTAGGCCTACCTACAGGAAGACTTGGGAAGAAAGCAAGGAGGATGCATAGCTGCTACTGATCAAGGTATGGGCTCCTTGATTGTCTTAGTTTTGTCTCTGCAAAGTGGTCTGAAGATGTGCTTGTGCTATGTATTTTGTCTTTCTAATGAGTGCTATATCCTGTAGTTTATAGTTTATGAATATAGGCCCTTATTTATCAGTCTATATTCTTTGTTATATTTCATTGAAATATATTTGTTGGTTCAGGCTTGATATTTCACATCTGTAATCCCAGCACTTGAGGGGCTAAGGCAGGAGGAGTGCATGAGTTAGAGGCAAATTGGGCTAGTGTGTCCGTGTCCGTGTCCGTGTCCGTGTGTCCGTGTCCGTGTGTGTGTGTCCGTGTGTGTGTGTGTGTGTGTGTGTGTGTGTGTGTGTGTGTGATGTTTGTCATGGTGGTTCACAGAGTCGATATTCATAGGTAGAGGAGTTAATACAGATCGCCCAGCAGTCATCAGCTTTACAGGTGGAGTCCAGCTCAACATGAATCCACCCTCTCAAGCTGTTCTTGCCAGTTTGAGTCTCTGCCATTCTCCTTGAGGCTAGGTTCTCTTCCCTATTTGGGCAGGAAAGTGGATGCAGAGACAGGTACCAAGGTCTACCCCTTTGCGGGATGGGGTGGTGGTGGAAAGCACCTCTTAGGAAAAATCTTCTCTGCACTTGCTCTCTCAGCTACAGAGGCCACCAGGAGCACCAAGATCTTCTAATTAGCAAGCTCCCATTGGCCTCCTCCTCAGGAAGGCAGGCAAGGAAGGAGCCAGTGATATCTGGAAACATTTCCCAGGGGAAATGGTGGTGGTAGAGGAGGAATCTCTGTTTGCTAATTAAAAGAATGAACTTGAATTAAAGAGCCATGCAGTACAGTGGTTGTCGTAGTAACACAATCCAAGTAAGATAGCATTTCTGGACATTGCTATTCAATCCTTCCCTCCTGCCCCCCTCCCCCACACCTCCAAACCAAATCCCTGATAAGCCCTGCTAGTCTATGAAGTGATGTTTGCCATGAAAGATGCCTTTTCTTCAGCCCTGCACTTGGAAGTCCTGGAAGAATTTATACCCTGTCAGTCATATTAATCCTTAGACACAGGCGAGATGGCTTACAATAGTATGCAAACAGTTAGCATCGAACAAAAACATGAGATAGTTTCCCAGCATCGTTTGTCAATATTATTAAATTCTACTCAAAAGAAAGTAATTGGAAGGACCCATCCTGACTGCCACATGCCTCTTCCCTACTTCTTTTGAGTAGCTAAAGAGGCAGTAGAGGAGTATGTCAGATCCCAAGTAATTTTATTATGATGCATTCAGTATTTTCACTTATACAATATCCAAATACATAAGTTGGTAATCTTTCTCTCTCAAGCTTGGTGGCTTAATATGTATCTCTTGATTATGGCTCTGTGGGTCAGCTGAGTGTCTCTAAGGAGTGTGTGAGGCTTCATGAATCTCAATTGACTTACTCTGTGTTGACCATATATCTACCCAGTGGCTCTATTTCGATCAGTGATCTGTTTGATCACTTTTCCCAGTGTTGAAACAAGTTGTTGGCTTCAGGTTGGTCCCAAGTGGTCTGGGCCCAAACAACAGGCCTCCTTTTCATACGAGGTCTCATCTGTGGATTGTTTGGTTGAGGTTGCTTAAATGGAGGAGGCAGGATGCCTGAGGGTGAATAGAAGCTCCTTAGGTCCTCATCTCAGAAGCATGTCCATTAACATCACCTGTATGTCACTTGCCAGCTCAATCATCACAAAGTTAACTCAGGTTCAAGGCTGGAGGAGACTCCATGGCCTGTAAGGGCAGTTGCAAGAGGCATAGAAACAGAAAGGGTTAGGAAAGATAGGCATACTTTCAAACTCAATCTACAGTAGACAATGATCTTTCTCTTTCTCACATCTGAGATGATTTACCAATGTTCAGCAGAAACAATAGTGAGTTGTTATTCACTGGAGGCAGCTGAATCAAATTTAGTGGAAAATAAATCATTGGAAGAAGGTGTATGTTTGTATTGTCTGCTAATGGATACAGGACTGAAGAATCCAACTTACTAGACAATTGTGGGGCACTAGTTTCTGACTTAGACCTATGAAGGAGGCCGTCAAAGACCCTACAGAAGCCAACAGACATCTGTAATAGCTGGATAGAGTTGGCGGAATTATGTGTCAAATATCCTACCTATGTAATACTATGTTGTTGGGTCTGAGAGTTGAACAAATTTTGAGGATGAGACCACAAAATTTAGATGAGCAGAAGCAACTTTATTTCATCACAGGGGCGGGGGGATGTGAAGGAGCAGCACTTCTAAGTAGTTAGGGCCACAGGTAGGTCGGGATCTGCACTGTGACCCCAAACAGAGGGAGTAGGTCCTTTCTAAAGCAAAAGTCACAAATTGGGGGTCAGGCATGATCTAAGGAAAAGAACTTTTACAATTTGAGGTTAAGTGACAGTACATTCTGGGAATTTACAACTTGTGATAACATTTTACAGTTAGTAGTACAATTTGTGATAACAAGGTGTTTGTACAAGCGTAACAGGAGTTTATAGAAGCTTGTTTACACAAGTCTGTGGTTATCTTGACACAGCTGGGGTCTTGTCTTAATTTTTAAACCAACTGTTCTCCCTGTGACTGAGAATATAGGGCAGGGGTCAAGCAATGGAAGAAGCTGGTTAGGCAGGCTAATGTTCAGACTTCCTCTGAGCCCTTCAATGTCAGGAAACTCAAAAAATTAAACACAAAGAAGGAGAGTTTCTTGAATTTTTAATCCTGTGCAGAAGAGCTAAGCATCAGGGATCTGCCACCCTATGGGACTATGGTTTTATTTTTTTAAACACCGTTTTTGAGGGTTTCTGGACTTGTACTTTTGATTATTAACTCCTCCTTAGATGTTTAAGGCTGTAAGATAAACTCTACTCCATATGTGTGTGGTTTCTTTCTTTCTTTTTTCTTTTTAACATCTCTCTATTTTCTCCATTCATTCAATCAACAGTGAACAAAATAGACAGTTCCTGATTCAGTATTCAAGAAGGGAGACAACCAACCAACAAATGAACACATGATTATCATATACCGAGAACTGTGATGTCCCATAAGCAGGAGCTGGTAGCCCGAGGCTGGATCCATACTCTAAGTTCCTACAGTAAACAGCAGCCTCAATGTGAAGGAACTGAAGCTTAACCTGGGGCTACAGCAAAAAGCTGAGTTTCAGCCAATCACAGCCAGCCAACTCAGCACACCACACCATGCCCAAATAAGGCAAGTGCCCGTCACACCACTCTCAGATGCTTAGCGGCAACCAGTCCAGTGCTATCTGGACTGTGCATCAGGGGCCAGCCTACAGAAGGTCACCGTTCACACTCTCCCAACCTCTTCTGGTTCTCAGTGCTGCCCGATTCATGAGTCATTCTCTGTGCAAATAAGCCCTGAGATTCAATGTGCTTAGAGTTTTATATTTATTTTGTCTTTGAACAAATGACATACAGAGGAACTACTGTGGGAGCTACAGGTTTCAATCTTAGACAAGCAGGCTGGAGAAGACTTGTCTGAGAAGGCCATCTGGAAGCCTAAACACTGAGTAGCTAACTGGTTTCCTCTGCTGCCCGGAATACACTGTATGTGTGTCCACTCAGTTTATATCCTACCTGCCTATAGGTGTGAGCCCCAGTGGTTGCTAAGCTTTATTTAGAATTTTAGAAGTATCTGGGTTGGGGAGATGGCTCAGTGGGTAAACATGCTTGGTGTCAAGTTTGATGATGAGTTTGGTCTCCTGGATCCACATGATATAGAAGGACAGAACTGACTCCTTGACCTCCATGTGCCACACACACACACACACACACACACACACACACACACACACACACACACACACAGAGAGAGAGAGAGAGAGAGAGAGAGAGAGAGAGAGAGAGAGAGAGAGAGAGAGAGAATTAAAAAGAAAGTATCGGTTCTTTATAAAAAACTGCATTTCTATGCAGGTCTGTGTTTCATCCCTCAAGCTTACCATCCCAATGTCTCACTGAAGTTGGAACTATGTGACCTTACCTGGGAGCTTCTACACCACACTGGCCTATCCTTGCTCAAGCCACCAGTGTCCCTGTGGCCTCCCAGTTAGTTGTAGGTAGATTTTTTTTTATTACTTCTCTATGGATAACCGATGAAACCAGTGCCTCCAGAGTCTCTTTATTTCTGCACACAGCAGAGAATTGATCATTGCCTTTGTGTCTCTGCTTGCTTAATGGATGCTCAGGGTGTTTATATTGATTTTGAAATGAACACATTTGCTAAATAAGCATTTCTTCAGGGCATCAGCCTTTTACCCAAAGACATAGCTCTCTGCCATCTCTAGTGTGTTTCTCCAAAATATTAAGAGGTCCCTGAAAGGTCTCAAATACCAGTTCAAGGGGGCACTGCAATGGATTGTTTCGGGTCAGGTAAGGAGTTTATTAAAAGTTAATGCCATGGACAGACAGACAGGTAATAGCATGCAGATCATGGAGATAAAATCAGGGCCCACCTGGCTTTTGCTTTTGTGGTTTGAACGTGTGTGTGTGTGTGTGTGTGTGTGTGTGTGTGTGTGTGTGTGTGTTCATATGTATCTCCATTTTGTTTCTTGTTGCTGTGATAAAATATTCTGACAAAAGTATCTTGAGGGAGACAGGGTTGATTTGACACACAGATTAGCCTAGTCTATGATGGTCGGGAGGTCATACTGACAGGTGCTCCAGGGAGCTGCTCATATCACGCCCACAGTCAAGAAACACAAAGGGAGAAATGAATGCCTTCACCTCCCTGTCTTCTTATGCAGTCTAGGATCTCCTTCGTAGGGAATGGACCCACCCACCAGCAAGATGGGTCTTCTCATGCCAATTCATGTCATCAAAATAATCTCTCACAGGCATGCTCAGCAGCCCATCTTCTGACAAACTGAGTTAACAGAAACTACCAAAGTGTGTACACTGGGTCGTGTGTGTGTGTGTGTGTGTGTGTGTGTGTGTGTGTGTGTGTGTAAGCTGAAGAACAACCTTGAACACTGTCCACATTTATTATTTTTAAACTGAGAGTTTCATATACGCACATTGTGTTTTGATCAAATCCACCTCTATTCCTTCCCTTCTAATTCCTCCCACCACCTTTTCCTGCCAACTTCATTCATTCATGCTTTCTTTCTCTTTCTTCCCCATTGAGTTCCCATATACTACTTGTAAGCACATGGGCATCGGGCCATCTACTAGTTCATGGATAATCTTTCAGAGGCCACATTCCTGAAGAAAACAAACTCTTGCACCCCAGTTTGAGAAAGGGGCTCTCACTTGGCTTAGGACTCTCCAAGCAGGCTGGGCTGCCAGCTGGCTAGCCAGTGCCCAGGGTCTGCCTGTCTCTGTTTCCCCAGGCTGGGGTTATAAGTGTGCCACTACATCCATTTTTTTTCATGTCGTACTTTATGGGCTATCTCACTAGCCTGTGCTGTTTGCACTTTGCTCAGGTAAACTATGAAGCTTTCCCCTCTATTTTCTTTTTCCAGGATGTTTTTAGCTAGGTTACTCTTTATCATTTCCTTTGAGAAGCTAGCCAGCTTGTAGGAGGAAAACCATGCTTATTTTAATATTGTGTTAAGCCTTTTAAGGAACTAAACTGTTCCTTCAGAAAGAAACTGGGCTCAGGTCCAATTCCCACAAACATCACTGCATCCTTTCGTTCCTTGAATCTGATTCTGCTTACTACTCCACTGGCGGAGGTGGTTGCCATGGGCTTCTTTTTAGCAAGGATCCTGGATTAGAATCACTCATCACTCATTTCTGCATCCCCAAGAAGCCAGTAGAACCCAGAGCATCCTAAACACTAATGCCAGCTGTGTAGGGGCAAACACATGGCTGGATTTTGTTGTTGTTGCTGGGAGTACATTTTAGTCGCGAAGCTAGTTTGACTGGGGATGGTTTCCTTTTTTTTTTTTTTTTTTTTTTTTTTTAACAGATGGATGAGAAGTATTGTCAAGGTGACATTTCTTCTGGTGAATATGTGTCCATGAACATTTATTCTTTGTCATAGAACCCACCTTGAGGACCATGTGTCTGAGTCATTTCATGAGAATGTGTTGGCATTCTAGTTTGCTTTATGTTTCTACGGCAAACCCTGTGACCAAAAGCAATTTGGGGAGGGAAGGGTTGATTTCAGGTTACAATTCTAGGGTCACAGTCCATCAGTGAAGGAAGTCAGGGCAGGAACTTGGAAGCAGGAACTGAAGTAGAGGCCATGGGGAATGGTTGCTTACTGGCTTGCTCCACATGGCTTACTCATTTTGATATTATCTAGGACCTACAGCACAGGGGGGAGGCACTGCCCTCAGTGAGCTAGACTTGTCCTCATCAGTCATGAATGAAGAAAATACACCACAGACTTGCCCATAGCTCCTCACTTGAGACACTCTCTTTTCTTAAATGACTCTAGCTTGTGTCAAGTTGACATAAAACTTAGCAGGATAAGGAGGAAAGGGCTTATTTGGTTTATACTCTCAGGTCACAATCCGTCACTAAGGGAAGTCAGGGCAGGATCTCAAGCAGGAACCATGGAGGAGAACCACTGACTGTCTCACTCTCTGGCTCATGCTCAGCTGGCTTTCTTCTGTAGCTCATGGCCCACCCCCATACTCCCTCCTTCCCCACTTAGGAATGTGCAGCCTACAGTGAACTGGGCCCACGTCAATCCTTAATCAAGACAAGCTCCCACCGACAAGGGCAGAGGTCAATCTTGTTGAGGCAGTTCTTCAGTTGAGGCTCCCTCTTGCCAAGTGACTCTTGGTTATGTCATATTGACAGTTAAAAACTAGCCAGTGCAGGTAGTGACTGGGCTTGTCTTGGATCTAAGAAATTGCCATTTAAAACAAAACCAAACACAAACAGAAACAACCACCACCACCACCAAGACATACAGAGACATGAAAAGATTTCCTGCTTCATATTTAGGACCAGTCTTGCCTGTAAGTCCTTATTAATAACATTCTTAGTGGAAGTAAACACAACAATTTAAAATAAGGTGTACTTTTTATTTATTATTTATTATTTATTTATTTATTTATTTATTTATTTATTTATTTATTGGTTTTTCGAGACAGGGTTTCTCTGTGTAGCTTTGAGCCTTTTCTGGATCTCACTTGGTAGACCAGGCTGGCCTCGAACTCACAAAGATCCGCCTGCTTCTGCCTCCCGAGTGCTGGGATTAAAGGCGTGCGCCACCACCGCCTGGCAAGGTGTACTTTTTAAATCTTACTCTGGATTGAAAAACAATGCCGATGACTGCAGGCTGCATGTTTGAAAATGTTTCTCAATTCTTGGTCTGATGAGAAGAAATGAAAGTCACATTCTACACAAGTGCACCAAGGAATGTTATATCACTAGATCATGGAGAGAAAACTCTGGGGTTTGAGGAATGCCACTTATGGTACATCACACACACACACAGACACACATACTTTTTCTCTCACATACACATTGACATACACACAGACACACAGACATATACACACATATACAGATACACACATATACAGATACATACAACACATACACACACACACAAGCACACACAGACGCATTTACATACACTCACAGAATACATGTACAAGTACACATACAGATACATATACACATATACTCACACACAGGCACACACATATAAACAGACACAGACATGCACAAACACAAACACACACACCTACAGAATACATGCATAAGTGCACACACACACACAGACACACACAGATATTTAGTCTGAATATTGTGCCATAAACCTGAATCCCAACCTCAATCTGTGAATCCCTCCCCTTTCTGAAGACAACAACTCAGTCCCCATAGACAAGCAAGGTAAACGACACTTGCCTTGGTAGCAGTTCCAGATTAATAATGGCCTCCTCAAATGTGAGGACTAAAAGAAATGACAGCCAGTTAGAAGGGCTAATTGTTTCCTCACAGCTTGCTAGAACACCACAGTTTCCATGGCTGGGCAGGAGATTCTGGTGTCGGACTAAAACCATTCAGTTACATATTAACCATATCAAATGAAATCATTTTGTATATCATCATATTTACTGTATATATGTCATATATTCCCAGTTTTCAAATGAAAAATCCAGAACCATGAAAGTAAAAGAAAGAGGGAGAGAGAAGGATGGTAGAGAATGAAGGGAGAGACAGAGGGAGCAAATGATTGTTAGAAGACACATTTTCAATGAACCAGGAGCTTTCCTGTCAGCTTTGATTTTTAGTTAAATGCAAACAACAATACTAAAAACATGACTTTTGAAGTCAGATAAAAATAACATAGAAAGAAAAGGTGAGCTTTCCTCCTCCAAGACAATGTCCTTAATGCTAGGAAACATAAATAATAAATATGGCATGTTTGTCCTGTATCTCTTGCTTAACCCATGGATGTGTTTCTCTGTAATACTTACTTTACACACTGTTATAATGAATCAACATCATAAATGCTCATTGTCCTTTAGTGGGAATTGACAAGATATGTTTGGAATTATCAATGGCCATTTCAACCTCAACCACAACAATTGGAAATATAATTTGTAACTATTTTTTTTGACTCTCATGCTGATAAGCTTTATCAGTGAAACACTTGAGTACATTATCCACAAAAGAAAACTGTAAAGTTAACCAAATTGGCACTGTATGTATTAAATTATAGAGTTGTGCTTTTGTGTTATGCTTTTCTGTAAATCTAATCTGTCCGGTAACATTTCACACTTGGAGCAGTGGGCGGACACTGGAATGTTGACGATCTCTGTAAATAAGAGGATGTCTTATTCTAAAGACCTGTGTAAATAAAGCTTATCAGCATGAGAGTAAAAAAAAAATGGACTGGAGAGATGGCTCAGCTGTTAAAGGCTAGGCTCACAACCAAAAATGTAACTATTTTTAAAATTATTTTATGTGAATAAATGTCTGCATTTATGTACATGTGTGTGCAGTACCCACGGAGGCCAGAAGAGGGCACAGAATTCCCTCATTCTGGACTTACTGGTGGTTGTGAGCCACCATGTGGGTACTGGGAATTGAACCAGGATCTTCGGGAAGAGCAGCCAGTGCTCTGGACTGCTGAGCCACCTCTCCTACATTATTTTTCTTGTTGTGACTAAATAACCAACTAGAAGCAGCTGAGGGATGAAGGGCTTATTTGGGGTTTACAATTCCAGGAGATACAGTGCATCGCAGTGGGGGAGTGATGGTGCTAAGAGCAGGAAGTGGTTGGTGGGTCACATTGCACCCACAGTCAGGGAGCAGAGAGTGATGGATGCTGGTGCTCAGCTCATCTTCTCATTATTACGCAGTCTGGGGACCCAGCCCATGGTATGGTGATGCTCATGTTCAGGGTGGATCTTCCTACCTCAATTAACCTCCTTTAGAAAAGTCCTTGTTGACATGGCCAGAGATTTTTTTCTCATGGTGGGTCTAAATGTGTTGAAGTTGACAATAAAGATTAATGGTCAGATCTTTTGGCCCTCGACACACCTTGATCTATCCATACATCTGAGTCAGGCTCTGCCTCTCTGTGCCGAAGCATCCCCCAACCCTCCCTTCCCATCACTCAGAATAGAAACAACGCTGCCTTGTAATCCACATGGTCCTATTGCACAGGCTGGTGAGTGTCAGCCTGATGGCCCAATCCTGCCTCTGTTCATTTCAGTACAGTTGGCAAGCTCAAAAAACCCTTTTTAAAGTGTTTCGAATGTCTGGAAAAACCTTAAATGGAGAACATTTGTAGCTTGCGAAACTGATATGAAATTCAAATATTGGTGCCCACAAATAAAGTATTATTGGCACACAGCCTCTCCTATGTGTTAAGTGTTTTCTGTGACTGCTCCCATGCCTCAGTGACAGGGCTGAGGTGTCTTTGTTAAGAGACATGTGTAGCCCAGAATGTCAGAAATCTGTACTACATGACTTGTTCCAGGAAAAAAAACACCAATGCCAGTCCCAGTCTGCTGTCTGTCCTGGCCCAGCTCTGCTCTTTTTTTCTATTCCTAGGAACCACACAGACCTCCCCATGGCTCTTCTGGAGATACAGTTGGTCGTCTCTCTCCCTGGACTTTTGCTTCATTCCACCAGATTATATGGCTTTAACTCTGCAGAGGCCTGTAGGGTTCCTCCTCTGACTCAGTCAGACTCTGCCTACTCCCTGAGACAATCTGAGCAACTCTGTAAAAATGGAGACTTCCTCTTTGATTCCTTCCTCTTTTGCAGTTATTGTGTCTTAAAAACCCTCCCATTCTCAAGCTTTTACCTGATTGTTTTGTCTCTACTTGCTACATTATTGAGTTTTGTGAACTCATGATATATATATATAATTAAAATTCTTTTCTTTTTATTGCTCAGTTGCCAGAATGAAATAATTTCCTAGCCCATAGTAGATGCTCAATAACTACAGTGCTTGGATGTACGTTAAGTATATATCAGGGTTATCTAAGATCTGAGAGAGAGAGAGAGAGAGAGAGAGAGAGAGAGAGAGAGAGAGAGAGAGAGAGATTTACTGATTTGGCTTAGTTCAATTATTCTTGTCTACATCTAGAGGATCTGGGATCCCAGTAGCTGCTCAATCCACAAGGCTGGATGTCTTGGTACTTCCAATCAGCTGCTGAGGGTCTGGAGAGTCACTATACACGTTGTAAAGCTAGAAACTGTTCCCTGAATGCTTTTAGAGGCTTATTATATTGGTTATTTCTAAATGACAAGCTGTCACAGGACCACCACTGTCCCTGTCTTCATTCCCTCCCCTCAACCCCCTCTGACTGTCTCCCAGTGGGACCAACAGTGCAGAATCCTCAGCAGCCCACCTGCTTTATTCCCTCCGCAGCCGAGGGCAGCCCAAGGATGCTCCCACTCAGCCTGAGTTAAGAGACATGTTAGGAGAGATGTTCCTGTTTGGGTTTGCAACAAGCTGTCTCCTCTCTTAGCAGAGTTGAGCTAAGTTGTTTGATCGTGGCCTTAGCTGCACACATCAATAATTAAGGGAAACATCTTACCAGCGTGCGTCTTTGGATTTTCTTTTTAATTCTTAGAGGGAAAAACATTTAATGAAACAGTCAAATAAAACCCACTTTCCTTCAAAGCTGAATTTCAATGGGAACTGCCAACAGCATCTACAGAATCATCAAGAATAATGTAATTTGAGAGGTGTCAAGATTGGATACACCCCCCTAGGCGATATCTTTCTCTCCCTTACTCCCCCCACCCTTAATGTGTGGTCTATGATATTTAGTGTCTTCCTCTAGCACGCTGAGCCTAGTTTCTTGAGGTAGCATCTTTCACTAAACCCGGAGCTCACCAATTCAGCAAGACCAGCTGGCCAACTTGCTTCAGGAATCCTCCTTTATTTCTCTGCTTCCCTAGCAGTCGGATTACAGGCATATGCCACCACATGCAGCTTTTTGACATGGGTTCTGGGAGTTCAGTCTTAAGGCCTCAAGCTTTGATGGCATGCATGACCAATGGGGCCATTTTTCTAGCCTATGTTGAACTATTTACAGGACAGAATATCAGCTCAAAGTCAATGCAGGTTCTCTGCAGGTCATGAGATAGTGTCTGAAGCTCATCAAGGTTTTGTATAGACTTCTTAAGATAATGACTAAATTAGTCAGGATAAGCTAAGTAATGCTTCAGCAACAAGTATTGTACAACCCAAACAGAGCTCAGGGTCAGAACACAATAAAAGTTTGCACACTCTACCTGGTGTGTCCCAGTCTAATGTCAATTAGCAGTTGTCTTCCATCTGGGTCATAGGGTCTCTAAGGTTACTGAGCAGAGAGAGAAGCAGAGGACACACAATGGCTCTGAGCTATACAGCCTCCCTTTGCCCTAACACATCCTACCACAGAAGACAAGTATGGGAGCAGGAAGCAGAGCCAGGCAACTTCTGCAGTCATTAGAGATGGGGTGGTAAAGGCTTGATCTGCAGTCTGGGACCCAGGGATTTCCACGGGGTGGTGGTGGTGGTGGTGGTGGTGGTGGTGGTGGTGGTGGTGGTGGTTTTCCCTAGCCAAGTGTACCATTCTGTCTTCTTCTGAGCTGTCACTAATTGTCATTCTCCTTCTGTTTTATTCCTTGCCTTGCCCCAACTCAATGACCCATATAATATACAGCTCTCAATATTTGCGATCCAAAAGGGACACTAAAATGGATTATTCTTTGGGTCTGAGATTTATTAGGGAAGCTATTTATAACATGGAAAAATAGCATGACATGGATTCCAAGGAGCGTTTAAGTCCATGAAGCAAGGTAGGGGTTGCTCCTTGTATGTTTCAGAGGGTAGGTGGAGGGGGCGGTCCCATGCCATTTAATTGATAGGCAGCTTGTTGTCTTAGGATTTCTATTGCTGTGAAGAGACACCATGACCATGGTAACTCTTATAAAGGAAAGCATTTAATTGGGGATGGTTTACCGTTTTAGAAGTTGAGTCCATTATCATCATGGTGGGACATGGCATGCAGGCAGACACAGTGCTGAAGGTGCTGAGAGTCTTGATCTGCAGGCAGCAAAAGGAAAAACTATACACCACACTGGGCATAACTTGAGCATATAAGACCTCAAAGCCCATCCCCACAGTGACACACTTCCTACAACCTATCTCCTAATAGTGCCACTCCCTATGGGCCAAATATTCAAACACATGAATCTGTGGGGACCATAGCTATTCAGACCACCACACCCAATGTACCTGCTTGCGTTCAGATTGTCTCTGATTCACAAATGGCAGAGGAATGGGGAAAGGTTTGTTCTTTAGTTAATGTGCATCCTTAGCAGGGTGCCCCACCCATAGCACCTGCTTGCTCAGGGTACTTGGTACACTTCCTTTGAAGAGGAGATTGAGGGTTTGCAGGGCGCCTTTCAGTAGGATGCTGCTATCTTTTTTACCGTAACTGTGAGGGTAGAGAGAGGAAGATGCCATCACGTGTAAGCATGGTTTGAATGACCCCCAGACCAAACCTAACATGTGTCACCTACGCTGTGCATCTATCCCTTACTAGTCTGGGCCAGGATGACCATTTCCAGAGCACACCCCATTGTGTCTGCATAAGAGGTCACAATGCATCTACAACACTAAGATTCAAGGTCACAGATGAAGTCTGCATGACTCAGTGGCATCACAGGCTACATCACACTGAACTCATAGGCAGACCGGTATTTGCAGAGCTTTGTGTTTACATGTCACGGCTGAAGTCAAGCTGTTATTATCTTTATTATAGCTCAGAATGATCTGGCATAAAATCAATGCTCCCATATGCTTCTGGTAATAAAACTTTCTGAGAATCATAGAGTAATTCAGTGGCAATCAAAAGGAACTCCTGCTGTGGCCTGCTGGGAGCAGACAGGAGGGTGTGTTTTTTGTTTATCTGGATATGTTTTGCTCCCAAAGTGGAAAGCATTGCCTTTTAGCTGCACACCCTGCTGAATGTCCAGCTTTTGTCTGTGTGGATAGCTAAATCAATACTTAGAATAAGTGATTAAATACAGCCTGGAGATGCCAGTCATGGGTCAATTCATTAAGGAGGCAGATCAAGGAAGGCACCGTAGAGTGACACAAAAAATGTGGGTTGGAGCTAGAGGGGCAGAATTCCAGTTCTCGCTGTGCCGTAAGTGACTCTGTGAGCTCTCCTTTCTGTTCCTGCATTTCCTCACATGTATTATAGCAGGTTAATCTGAACATCCTAAAGCCCCCTTCTCCACCACAATTCTTTCATTATATACTCTCTACAAAAGACACAGAGAAGTTAACCTGTTCCTCAGAAGACACCCTAAAATAAATAGATGGTCTCTTTCTTTTGTTTGATACGGGGCCTCATCTGTCCCAGGCTGATCTTTAATTCACTAAGTAGCCAAAGATGGCCCTGACCTTCTCATCCTCCTGCCTCTGTGTTTCATCTGGAGTGTTGGGATGACAGGTATGTGTCACCAGGCCTGGCTGGAATCACCGTTGATGCGAATGTTAAGCGGGCACTAAAATGGTGAAATAATTGACAACCTGGGAGAAACAAAGTATGCCTAACCTGTTTTTAACACGCAAACTTGAGAGGGGGGAGCAAGTCATGGAAACGGACAACTTCTCTTTCTGGGTGGCTTCTCGATGGTGCTTATTTTATTCCTAATACCTTTTCAGTATTCTTTAAATTTTCTAAATGCTAGAATTTAAAAAAAGTCCCTTCTCATTGTCTTCAGATTTGACCGCTTACCAGATACCTAAATCTTAATGTCCTCTGGTGTCTCTCAACACACAAGGGTACTAATCCCTCCTTCCCTTTTTCTAAAACATACATTTATAATTATAATGAAATGAAATTGATAAACAGTATAACCCAGGATTGTCTATAACTACTGTGTGTGTTTGTATGTGATATAACCCAGGATTGTGTATGTTATAACTACTGTGTGTGCATGTGTGTGTGTGTGTGTTCGCATGTTCGCGCGCATGCATGTGGTGAGGCCTGTTACCTTGGGCATGGTCAGTTCATATATGGGAAATGCTTGTGTCACAAGTCTCCCCCTATCTCTATTAGATGCTTATGGAACTGACATCACTAGGA
The DNA here is from genome assembly GCF_903995425.1 of Onychomys torridus. Lineage (NCBI taxonomy): Eukaryota > Metazoa > Chordata > Mammalia > Rodentia > Cricetidae > Onychomys > Onychomys torridus. Next base: position 129,161,996 of record NC_050446.1, read on the forward strand.
CACCTGAGAAATGTGCCCATTGTTCTTCTTCGGGGAAGACATACCTGCAAGAATCTCTGTTCTGTACTGATGTGCTCCATCCTCACCATTTCTCACCAGTCCCATGTATCTCTTTTCTGTCCCCTGGGAACAGTGTATGCCATGTGCCTCTGCGCTTCCCCATGTGCTGGCTATTCTCTCTTGTGTGTCACATCTCCTGCTCCAGCCAAAATGTCATCATCCTTTATCAGACCCAAGATATTTTTGACATTTAAGGTACACCATTATGTTATGTGCCCAAGAAAATTAAAAGGCTGCTAAGAAACCTAGAGATTGTGATTAGATATCAGACCAGTGAAGTGAGTTTTGCCTTTGAAACAGTTTGCAGGGCATGGGAGGAGCTGTTCTTAGGTGATGAAGGTGCAGAGACTCAGTGCCATGGGTTAGACAAGAATGCTGTATTTGGGGTAGCACTGATATTAAACTGAGTGTGGTGATTAGGACTTGAGAGAATCAAACAAAATGATAGACTGCATATAGCCAAGGCTAGCTATGAGCACCACCCAACACAAAATCATAAATCTACTTAAAGCATGGTGAGCTTTTGTGTTGTTTCATAACTCAGTTGTCCAGTTCTATACCATGGACTTTGTACATGACAATGTCCAATGTCATGCTGCAGTGTCAAAATGGCATCACACTTACATACATCACATATATGCCCTCACTGGTTACTAGTCCCTATTTGCTATAATTTATCAGGACACCTGTCACGTCACCTTCATTGTGAATCTGTCCTGGATCTTACCACCAGAGCTGTCCCTTCTTTTGACCCAATAACAGTAATGTTCAAAGTCTCATTCTACCAATGTTTCCCAACCTTGATGAACAAGCTTTCAAGACAGAAAAGGTCATGTCACCTCAGGAATGTGGACAGAAACACAGAGGGTCTTCAATCAGCCTTTGAAGCCAGAAGAAACCCTAGATGTTTGTTTTTCAAACTCTCCACACTCTTCTGTTGAAATAGCAGAGTTCATTAGAGGAAGCCATTAGAGTCCTGTCATGTGGAAAAGATGGAGGAGATGCTGTTTGTCTTAGAACCTATGATGCTTGCCTTGTACCAGTCTCCCAAACTCAGTAGCCATTAGGAATGTCAGAAGGTCCCTTAGATACTGTCAAAGGCCACGCAGGGTTAAAGTTGATGTTTAATATATGTACACACACACACACACACACACACACACACACACACACACACACACACACATACCCCAAGGCTTGAAAGGAGAATTATCAGTCAAGTCTAGAAACAGTGGCTGTCCCTTACTCTGTGGTGACTCTACAGCAGGGACCTTGTAAGTGCTTCCCAGGCGTGACTCTCTTCAGTCCTTGGGAAAATCCATGAGGTAGGCACAGCAAAAGCCCTAGTCTATAGGGAGAGATACTGACAGCTTACAGACGTGGGAGCTGAAATGGGCATTATACCAGGGTATTTGCTGGTATTTGGTATTCTCTTTCCCTTTCCTAGGTTCCTGCTCTCTATTTCTCCTCCATCTCTCTTTGAGGCCACCATGATCTGTAATTCTAGAGTCCTGAATCTAAGTTAGTGACATCTCTTTGGTTTATTAAGTTAGTGCCAGAACCAAGTCTGTAATCAAGCTTTTCTCTGGAACGTTGACTGGATTTCTCTGCCAATGATCTTTCCCATTCTGGGATTTAGATATATTGTATTTGTTCATTTTTTTCTTTTTGTTTTTTGTTTTTGAAAAAGAGTGCCTTTGTCCTCCATAGAGGCGTGTTTGAATGACAGAATGATCTGCTGACAGAGAGCTTAGTCCTAGAAAGCAAGCTAGAGAGGGAGAGGAAGCTAGATTCCATTAATGCTTCCAATCCAATTCCATACTGGGATGGGATTCTGGAAAGCAAAGAGAAACAGCTCTCAGATGAACTCAGCATCATTACAGCAGGCATATGGCTCCCCTAGATAAACAGTAAGGCTCTGATTTCTCTCCTAGGAAAAGCACAATAGTGTTGTTTTACATTTGATGGCTTGAAGTCCAGTGAAATCAAAAGCAAGGCTTTTGTTGGGTCTTTGTGGATCTCAGTCCCTTTATTCTGTTCTCTTCTGTTCCCTTGTGAGGCACGCTCTTGAAAACAGTGCAAAAATGAGGCAAATTGTAACCAACAGCTTTGTAAATATGCAGGTCATTTCCCTTTCTCATTTCCTTTGAAAAGATGGCGGTGTGAATTTGCCAATTCATTTTCGTTCCCCCCACAAGGCAAGGCAGAAACAGCAGAGCTATCTGTTAAGAAATGTGTGGAGCTGCCAAGACCCTGCTGAGCAGGGCTCAACATCTGGAAATCAGACTGCTGCCAGGGCAGGGAGTGAGGAAGCTAATTCTCCTGCTGTTAGCGGCAGATAAAGCCTTGCTCATTAAGGCTTGGAGTGATGTCCAGGGAATTCAATTTGACTGCTCAAACTCCTGTCATCTTGTAGGGGTCTTGCCTTGTGTTCTTAAAGTCTCTGAAAGGAGCATGTGACGCTGTTAAGCGGTGGGGATGACACCCTCTATGTTGAGTTCCTCAGTTAAAGGCACTTTGTTTAAACGTACAGTCATTGTTGGATTTATAGTCCATGTTTGCTCGGAATTTAACCTAAATAAAATGTTGTTGTTAGCTTTTCAGTTGATGTCTGTAATGATTTGTCTTTAGTCTAATGTAGTTTTTGATTTTCTTTGAATTATAAAGAAGGATTTGAACTGCTTTATAAATTGTGACAATGAAATCCATGACAGTAGATGCTAGCCACCTTAAAGCATTCCATGTCTGCCCCCTCCCCATGTCTGTCCATAGCATACTACAGCTGTAAACTGATAATAAGGAGCTGGGCTTGGTGGTACATGACTCGATGCCAGCTGTCAGGAGGTTGGCGTAGATAGATTGTGAGTTTGAGGCTTGCCTAAATTATAGAGCAAGACCCACTTTCAAAAAATCCAGGCCTGGAAGTAGCTTGACTACAGGGCACTTGCCTGCTATATCTGTGCATGACTCTGGATTTGATCCCTAATACCATGGGAAAAAATGTAAAACTGTGTAATTTAAAGCAGGACCTGATAATACAACGCTTTCCCCCAGGGCTCAGTTCTAGGTCATTATTCAACAACCACTCACCACCAGGCAGCACAGACACTAATCTTTGGATTTTTTGCTCTGTTATTAAATTAACGGTTAACATTCATTGACAAAGAGTATTCAGTCAATATCTGGATGAAGAGAATTCTGTTGCTCTTAGAGACACTGTATGGAGTGAGTGCATTTTCACCCACTTGTGATCATTTATTTGTTATCGGGTGCTGTCTTCAGTATGTATGAAGCTGAATAGCTTCTGAGCAGGTACTGGAGAACTTTGGCCATATATTTAGAGGATTAAAATGTGGCTAATTATAATTATATATAATGGTGTTTGTATTACCATATATGATTATAAAACAAATAATTCATAATTAATGTTCATGAGTTAGCAAGAGACTGCACACAATTAGCAGCGACATAAAACACAGGAAGTGTGCATTTATGCAATGCCATGCATTAATGTTTAATGGACTTTGCAGGAAATGGCTAGACATTAAGTATATCAGTCTCCCAGGACACAGGCTTGTATCTGCTAACCATCCCCAAACCATGTCCTTTCTGAGTCAGTCTTTACCTCTACTTGTATCAAACAAGGATGACTATTGTCAAACTCCTGCTTCTAGGGCTTTTTGGCAGTGAATTCATACCATTCTTTTGTCTCTCACTCGACAAGAATGCCTCGTTTTGAGATTCAAGTGTGATTGCATACAATCGTTGCTTGTTCTTTTCATTATTTGAAGAACTACATTGCATACGTTGTATTCTTTTCTATTTTCCTTTTCAGTGGATTTCTGTGTTGTTTCTGGTTTAAGGTTGTTATAGATAAGCCACTGTGAGAAAATTGCTACATGAGTCATGTAAATATGTGTTTTCACTTTAACAAATGTATAGAAGTGGAATTACCTGATCTTATGATGGGGTACACACAAATTTATGTGGGACATGCAGATTATTTTCTAAAACAATTGGACTACTTCCCTACCCTAGATATCAACGTGAGTTCTAGGTGCTCCACAGCCTTTTCAGTGTTTGATGATGTCATTTTTCCTTGTTTCAGCATTATTGGATTCACACAGGGACATCTTGCTGTGACTATGTTCTGTTTCCCATATAGTGTGCTTATTGTCTCTCTCTCTCTCTCTCTGTCTCTCTCTGTCTCTCTCTGTCTCTCTCTCTCTCTCTCTCTGTGTGTGTGTGTGTGTGTGTGTGTGTGTGTGTGTGTGTGTGACATGCATGTGTGACATGCAGGCAGGCATAGGCCACAGTGTGCACATGGAGCTCCAAGGACAACTTGCAGCACTTGGTTGTTTTACAGTTGCAGAAGTCTTGCCTTCCACTAATGCTTCCCAGGAGGGGTTGAGTTTTTATTTTTAAAAATTTTATTTATTTTTATGTGCATGGATATTTTGCCTACCTGCATGTCTGTGCTACATGGCACAGTGTCCCCAGAAGTCAGAAGAGGGCACCAGATTCCCTAGAACTAGAGGTACCAACATTTGTGAGCTTCCAGGCCAGTTCTGGGAACCAAAACCTTGGTCCTCTGTACGAGCTTCTGGTGTTCTTAAACACTAAGCCATCTATTCAGCCTCTTATTTTTATTTTCTGATGGCTTTTTACTTCATCATGGCCAACTCTAGAATCTCTTCCTTGTTGTCAAAGTCAACAGAAAAATAGGTTTTACTTAACCAGCAATGACTTTATTTTATTTTAGTTCTGGTCAGGAATTATGGTCGGTTTGATCTGGGAGATTTAAAATTGTAAATGATGTTGTCCCTGATTTCAGGCTCACTCTCTATGGGAGAGAACTCAATGTGGACACAAAGCCATAGTCCATAAAAGACAGTGACAACAGGTTATGGTGGAGGATTGGGGTTTCTTGTAGTCCAGAAATCCCTTTAGGTGTCTAAATGATACCCAATGTGGGTTACACCCACAGAATATGGGAGGGTGAAATGTGGCTTTGGGGATCTTCTAAACAGATGTCTGTTCCTTCAACTAAGTCTTCACCTAGTATGACCAAGGAGACCACTCAGAATGTAGAGACAAACAATTTATCCAAATCTCTTAAAGAAAGATTGTCATGACAAAAGGTAATTAACATATTATTGGTTTCAGAGATCTTGCATAAAAGAGTGTTATAAGCTTAGCAATCATGCTGACCATGTCAGGATAGCATCTCTAAGAATGTGGTATCCTTCCTCAGAAGAATGCATCATTTGTTTGCAGGGGTCCATGAGGCAGAGGCTCTCTCTGTAGCTCAGGCTACACTAGCCTTGGGCTTGCATTGCAATTCTTCTGTCTCTCAAGTCTAAGATCACAGGCATGGGCAGCCATGAAAGCACCATTTTAACTGTGCACAGTGTTGTATTGTTTAATATAATAACCTTGACAATTTTCTTGAGTGAAGGTAGATTTATTAGTTTGTTGTACTTATCAAACATCAGAAATAAGATGTAATGAATTCTCAACCTCCTTTTTCACAGAGAACCTGAGACTCACAGAAACGACTCCAGATGGAAGGCTTTGTAGAGCAGAATTTGCACATTTGTTTCTGCTTGGCTTAAATTAAAGAAAAAAAACCATAAATCATAACCAGACTCTATAAGTTAGTGATTCATATAATAGAATCAAAAATTTTAAAAGAAAATAAAACATGGTTTCTCAACATTAGGATGTAGAAGGAAAAGTCATAATTATTTTCAGATTCATTTTTCCTAAAGATCTAAGTGAGGAAAAAAGTTGAATTTAGAGTAAATACTGTAAGATGCCGAATAAAACAAGTCGGCAAAAACCAATAGCTTTTCCATGTGCTTTAAGTGGTCTTAGAAAACAATACCGCAGGGTAAAATCTAAGTCACAGTGATATAAAAATGAGAAGAGAGATTAATACATACAAATAAACTTAGGAGAGATGCACAGTCGAACTAAGCATGAAAATAAAAGCAAGATGTTCAGAGGAACATAAAGGAAAATAGGAATAAAGGAGAGCTGCAGGTGTTGGATTAATGCAAATTAAAATGAGATAATGTGATCTGAGTCATCGCCCACTCATTAAAACCCAGGTTCTGATTGGCTTAGTTTATCAGCCCTGTGAACTGAGCAAATTCCCAAGGTAAAAAGACAGGGCACCTACAGGTTTGTTAATAGACATGTTGGAACAAGGAAAGGTATAGATAGTGCTACTGATGGAGTCATCAGCCTTCAAGTCTTCCAGAAAGGGATGACTTCCTTTATAGATTATGACTTTGTGTGTCTAGTAATTTTCTAATGGAAGCGGACACACACACACACACACACACACACACACACACACAGTTGCAACTCTGAATGTAACATTTTTTTTTTCAGATAGATTTTCATGCTCACAAATAGGAAATATTATTACAGTGATTGGCAACTAGCTGCCCTGGTGTGCTTGCTGTAGGATGAGTCAGTCTCATTACCTATCGATTCATTAAGCTTTCCTCCCAATTGTGCTGTGGGGCTGAGCTTCAATAAACAAGGACGTGACCACATTATCTTCTCACACGGTAGTCCTGGGCAACAGGAGCCCTAGAACTGCCTCACGCCTTGTCTGGGTTGTGAACTCAAGTGAGTGATATTTTTAAACCCAAAGTGTGAGAATGGTGAAGCTGGCTGTGACTCAGACATCAGGCAGCTACAGCTGTTACACTCTTGGCTGGTCCCAGAAAAGCAGAAGATATTTTCTTTGTTTTTAGTAACTCCTGACATTTCATTTCTCCAGTCTTGACTATTGTAAACGTCCCACCTAAGCTTTGATGTCCAACTGTACTCACAGTGTAAATTTGGGCAAGACAGCAAACTGAAAACAGACAGGGTGAATTTTAGGCATTACTGACCATACAGTCTCAACCCAACCCCTCCAACTTTCAGTTGGGATTATCTCAAAAACTATATCAGATGGGGACTAGGGTTTGGTTTGTTCATTATAGTTTATCAATTCTCAAATTGTCTCTACTAATTTCCACTGGCCAAAATTATTAGTCAGGTGTTTAATGGCACAGGATCCAGGAGCTGCGTCTTGGGGCTAGCCAAATCGGTGCTATTGCACTAGACGTGTGTCTTACTAGGAAGTGGACCTTGGTGGTTAATTAAGCTACCCAATTTTAGTCTTTTCTCCTATAAAATAGAGATTAACTGCAGTAGGTACTTTCCTGTTGCCGTGATAAAACACCACAATCAAAGGAAAATTGAGAAAGAGAGAGTTTATTTTGGCTTACTATTCCAGGGGGACAAGAGTTCCGAGTGGCCAGCCCTGAAAGCTCAGACATACAAGCATCACTGAATGGACCAAGCAGGTTGTATTTATATATTTATGAGTTCATATGTGTATATGTAACAATAACAACTGAAGAAGAGAAAGCCAGGAATTTGAGAAGGACCTTGGGAGGAGAGAGTGTGGAAGGAAATGATGTAAATATATATGTATATATATATTTGATTTTTTTGAGACAGGATTTCTCCGTGTAGCTTTGCACCTTTTCTGGAATGTAATTATATTTTAATAATAATAATAATGACAATAATAGCTGGGCAGTGGTGGTGCACACCTTTAATTCCAGGACTTGGGAGGCAGAGGCAGGCAGATCTCTGAGTTCAAGGCCAGCTTGATCTACAGAGCTAGTATCAGGACAGAAACCCTGTCTCTAAAAACCAAATAATAATACTAATAATAATCTGAGTCCATCATGGTGGGGAGGAATGGCAGCAATTGGTAGCGTGAGTAGGAATCTGAGAGAACAGAACTCATACTGCAACATGCAACAGAGAGAGTGAACTGGAGGTGAGGCAAGGCTCCAGATCCTCAAAGCCGAACTCTAGTGATGGGCTTCTAACAGCAAGGCTGTACCTCCGAGATGTTCATAGCATCCACAAAACAGTACTATCCACTGGGAACCAAGTGTTCAAAACCAAGTCTGTGGGGGGACATTCTCATTCAGACTACATTAACTAAGTTGTAAAGACTGAGTGAGATCCCACACATAAGGACTATAGCTCAGTGACTGAGTGAGATCCCACACATAAGGACTATAGCTCAGTGACTGAGTGAGATCCCATACATAAGGACTATAGCTCAGTGACTGAGTGAGATCTCATATAAAGGACTATAGCTCAGTGACTGAGTGAGATCCCACACGTAAGGACTATAGCTCAGTGACTGAGTGAGATCTCATATATAAGGACTATAGCTCAGTGACTGAGTGAGATCCCACACATAAGGACTATAGTGCAGTGCTTGGCACTCAGTGTATGCTCAGGAAACAGATGCTTGTTACATGCTGAACTTGGAAAGAAGAAGAAGGTGGCACCATAGAACTCTGGGGAATGCCACATTATCTGAACATAGGACTCCGGTAGGTTGTTGTTACAGTCTCCCTCACCAGGGACCTCTTTGCTTAGAATTGCAAAAAGTAGCAATTTCATCATTCCCACATATTCCAAAATACACACAGGTGCATGATTGTAGAAGCATTCAACTGTGAAATAAGAAAATGTTGCCACCATCAGCCAAAGAAGGACAAACAAATGCTTAAGGAGCTTTCCTTGAATTCCGAGATTCACCAAGATGGTCTATCATAGAGTGATGGCCACAGGGGCCAGCCACATCTACTAAACTTTCAGAATTTAGGTTGGTGAGGTCACTGCAAAGTTGCTGAGCTTCCTACCCCAAATTGTTTCCTTGGGGTTCTGGAAGCCCACTGGGGCATCCTTCAACCACACAAAAATATCAAGGTTGCCACATTCTGGGAGATCTCAGAGGCCCAATTTTGTTTCTACCAGAAATTTGTCTCCCACAAAATAGTTTTAATGGGTTTTTAGTAGGCTTTCCCCTAATCTTGTATGTTTTATCATGGTGGGTTTGGCTGTTGTCTTTCAATGTGGGAACCTGATACCCTGTGGAATCATCATCACAAGTGCACTGCCAATCTTTATAAGTGCCAGTGAGATCAACTCCTGGTCCTGTGTAGTTGGATTTTTCTTTGGACTGCCAGCTCACAAATAATGACATAGAGACTTATTATTAATTATGAAAGTTCGGCCTTGTCTTAGGCTTTTCCCACTGGCTCTTATAACTTAAATTAACCCATTTATTTTAATCTACATTCTGTCATGTGGCATTACCTCTCTTCCATGTTGCACCTCCTGTTTCCTCTCTGTCTGTTTGTCTGGTGACTCTGCCCTTCTTCTTCCCAGAGTCCTCTCTGTCACTGGAAGTCCTGCCTAACCTCTTTCTAGCTATTGAGCATTCAGACTTTTATTACATCAATCAGAGCAATATATCTTCACACAGTACTCAAACATCCCACAACAGTCCTGCCTTCTGTGTGATCACCATGGTCATGATTCATGTGTGAGGATTCTGTCAGTGGCTTTGCTGACCCACAAGCCTCCTCTCTCATGAATAGGCACCCATGCCCACTGGACAATCAGGGAGAGTATGGTTTCCAGAGGGGTCCCTTGGTCTAGACAGCAGCCATGAATTCTTTTGATAGAGTTTTCTTTCTCTTAGTTTGAAGCATGCCAGCCATTTGTTAAACTGAATTTTTATGAATGTCCTTCTAGTGGGGTAACCTGCAGCTGTCCTCTTTGACACTTCTGTAGACCATGTGCCACCTCCCACCAAGGTCTCTTCTCTAGGTTGCTATTCTTTAATGTCATTTCTAGTCTGCTCTGATTATCCAGTCTGGAAATACAGGAGAGGCACCTTCTCCTATGCTAGTCTTCTGATTTGACTTCTAGGGAATCCCTATAAGTCTGAGCTTGAAACTATTCTGACATAGTCACAATCCTTCCAAATGCTCACAATGTGGCAAGAATTTAGAATTGGCCTTTCTGATCTTCTCTATTTTTTGGAGACCTGACTTTGACCAATTCCAGAACTTTGTATTACATGCATGTAATGTCTTTGGCTAACAATGCCCACAGGAAGTAATTCTCTACTTATTTCTGTTTGTAAATCTACTTATTTTTCCAGCCATAATTATAGGTATTTCAACACATGGAGCTAAAGAAATTGACTATATATAAATGAAGACAACTTAGTTATAGTGAGAATGAGAATAAGCATGTTGAACAGGCTGTGTAAAAGTCAGAATGTGGGAATATGAGAAAGAGAGTAATTTTAGACCAAAACACGAGGCAATTCATAAAAATCTGAATTTTGCAGCTGTTGAAATGTTACTAAAGGGGTGATAACGGGGCTTCAGGATTAGCAGACTTTTCTAGTTAGTACATATTTTAGGATTTTTAGGTTATACATTCTGTCTCCACTAGTTGTGTTTACAGGTAAGCAATCATAGACCATGTTGTCCATGAAGGAGTTTGGCAGTGTTTCAATAAATCTTTATTTACAAAAACATGTCTGGGGCCAGATTTGGGCCACCAGAGACAAACTTTGTTGTCTGTGACATTTTTGATCTTCTACAAAGCAGAAGTCACTCTGTCTTATCTTACTATTAGGAATAGAATGCTTTCTATATCTATCTTATTTTCAAATTTGATCAATAGCCATCTTAAAAGTAACTTAGGCAGTTGTGTTGCTTGGAAATTGGTAGATTTACTTTCTCTTTCTTGGCATGTAATCCTAATATATTCCCTCAAACTGTCAAACCTAAAAGTAGTTATTTCATTAAGACATCAATAATAATACAGTTACTAAATTCTAGCTGTGGCCATGTAGGCAACCTAGCCAAGCCATCAAGGAGTAGGAAGGTTTATCTGCTCCATTGTATTGTAATTCAGGCATTGCTTACAGGCTCTCATTATATGACATGCTCATTAGTGACCCCTGTATGCTTTGGATGGATGCTGTGATGGACATAATGAGCTTGAGTGTGGTAAGTGAGGTGTGCAGTGTGCAAATCTGCAGGATCTGCAGCCTGTGTTCTGATGTCCCCATTGGTTCTATGGAGGCTGGAGAGTTGGATGGGCACTTCAGAGCACTAGTTGCTCTTTCAGAAGACCAGGGTTCAGTGCCCAACACCCACATGGTGTCTCATAACTATCTATAACTCCAGTTCCAGGAACTCCAACTGCCTCTTTTGACCTCTGTAGGCACCAGGCACATGTGGTGCACAGACATACATACAGGCCAAACACCTACACCAATTAAATAAGATAAATAAAATTTTAAAAATTCACATTGGCTGAGGGGCAGGCTCTGGGTGTCTCCAAACAGACAAATCAATAGCTTCAAACTCCACTTTCTAAATGGTTAGGGAGGTATGATATCCATGCTCTCTAATATGCCTTCAAATGTCCACCTGAAATGACATTCAGCCACTTAAGCAAATATGCCTTGAACAGGTGCCATATCTCTGTTCTGTTCCAGTGACCTGGATATCTTGTATTTGTTTTCTAGAAATTATGGTCTGCATTTTTCATGGAACTCAGAACACACCTGCTACCCTGTAGAAAAATTGACATAGGGATAAAAATATTCTTGTAAAAACAGTGCGCGTCACAAAATTTCAATAATAACACTTGTGTGCATGCTTTATTTATTTATCCATTTAATTAGTTAGAGATAGCATCTCCCACATAGCCACGCTGGCCTGGTAATCATTCCATAACCTGGAGTGGCCTTGAATTCATAGAAATTTCTCTGCCTCAGACTCAAGTACTCAGGTCACTGATGTATAACAGTGCATAAGAAGATGATTTCTCTTTTTAAAATGTGTGTGTGTGTGTGTGTGTGTGTGTGTGTGTGTGTGTGTGTGTGATTGTTGTTGTTTTTGAAAGAGGATCTCACCATGTTGCCCTGGCTAGCCTAGAACTCACCATGTAGTCCAAACTGGCTGAGGAAATACAGCAACTTTCTTACTTCAGTCTCCTAAATGTTTGAGTCATGGAGCACACCACCACAGCCAGATGCAAGCTGCAAGCTCGTGTATGCAGTATCATTGTGGCGAAAGTACATCACCCTAAAACTTAGGTGGGGCTAACATTTGGAAGGAAATGTTACCTTAGAATAACTAAAACGAACAAACAAACAAACAAATAAGTAAGTAATAAATGTTTTTTCCCTTTCAATTTTTAAATTTGGTAACTAAAAACAAAGTCCTTGTTAATGGACCAAATGAGTTGACCAGGGAAGTTAGTAAGGGAGAAAAATATAAGACAAGTCCCCTGGGCAGAGTTGAGCTAGACAGGGGTTTCATAGCTGCAGCAGCAGAAGCCAAACATCATGACAGCAGAAATGGAGAAAATCAGTGACAACAGAGTGATGTCACAGAGCTGAAGGGAACCAATGCAGCAAGCTTGGGCACCACCCTAAGCAGAGATGTGCGAGGCTTAGCAACTGTCTTATATCAACCAGGAATGACTTGGAGTCAAGACACCTGCAACATTTTGTTCAAAAAGTTTTGTGTGCATCATGTGTGTAAATATGAGTGCACATGGTATGTTTGTAGAGGTCAGAAAATACCTTGGGTATCAGTCCATGCCTTTTACTTTTCTTGAGATTGGGTTTCTTTGATGTTTACCACTGTGTACTCCAGGCTAGCTGGCCATCTCCCTTCCAGGGTCTCTCCTGTGTCCTCTTCCTATCTTACCATAGCAGTGCCAAGACCATAGACATGTACCCAGCTCCATGTGCGTTCTGGAGGTTCAGACTCAGGGCCTCATCCTTAAGTGGCAAGTGCTTTACCCAGTGAACTATTTCCCCAGCCTAGCTGTTTCTTCTCTCTGCTTTATAAGTTGATAAAAAGTTCCTAGAGAACTCCCTCTGGTGGTTGACCCACACATGGACTCCAGCACACACACACACACACACAGAGAGAGAGAGAGAGAGAGAGAGAGAGAGAGAGAGAGAGAGAGAGAGAGAAGAGAGAGACTGGATACTCTAACAAAGCATGTACAAGCAACTGCTAGCTTTCCTAGGTTGGCAGTATAGGTAGCCACCCCTGTCCCATGCCAAGAAGAGAGCATGCATTGCTCTAACATCCCTAGGGGGAAATGCAACCATTAGGGTTACTGTACTGTCAAGACCACATGCAAAGGGAGCAAAAGAACCTTCAGTGGGAACAGGGGGCTGGACATGAGTAGTCAATGGCACTGTAACCTCTACCAAGAGCATTCCCCTCAAACCATTTATCTAGGTAAATGGAAGATTTTATCATCGAATAGTAACCTGCTTATTCTATGTGGCCAAATCTGATCTCAGATAATTAGCTTTCAGGCTCCCAAATTATTCCTAAAATGCAAATTGGCTTCCTAATTTCCCCATCCCAAACAGTGATGAAATATAATTATGTACCATTAAACACCTGCTAAGCTAAAGTGGGTGGGTGGGGGAGTCAAGGAATATGGAGGAATTGAACATTACTATTGTGATGATGGGAAACTCATTTTCATTATCTGAAAACTACAGGATGAGGTGGATGTTTCCACCATAGCCTAGGAAAATCAGCAATTGGATGTGTTTGCTGTGTTATAGCATCCGGTGTGCCTGTGTGTTGTGAGAGTATGCATGAATGTGTGGAAGCCAGAGTTTGATGTCCAGTGTCTCCCACTATGGTTTTCTATATATTATCTTGGAACAGGGTCTCTCACTGAATCCAGAGCTTACTAGTTGGGTTGACCAGTTGACTAGAGCTTTCTAGCTGGGTTGACCAATTGACTGGTAATCTCCAGAGAGCTGACTGTCTCCCATCCCCCAGCATTAGGGTCACAGATATGAAGATCATGTCAGGCCTTTACATGAGTGCCAGGGATTTGATCTCAGGTCTTTGTGCTTGTGAACTGGTCACTTTACCATCTATGCCAACTCCCAGTTCTATCTGGTGTTTTGACTGCACCTACGACATGTGGCATTTTGATTAGGCTCAGCAAATTCAAAAAACATAATGGTATTTCAAGTCAGATCACGTAAGTGAAGAACCAGGAACTTCCTTGTCAGTTCTAACATCAAAGTAAAAATCATGTATTAATTAATTCAATATTTTATGACTATCTATGGTGTATCAGGAATTAGGCTACTTTTGGGGTGAGATGGGAATGAAAAAGCAAACAAAGGTGGTTCTAGTCTGAGAGAATTCAGGTTCTTTATCCAACATAGAGTTACTGGGAATGGATAAAGCACCATCCTTCTTTCCAGAGTATAAAATAAAATGAGCTATAAAAAAAATCTCAATGGAAGCTGTGCAGTGGTGGTGTACACCTTTAATCTCAGCACTTAGGAGGCAGAGGCAGGCAGGGCTACAAAGTGAAACCCTGTCTTCAAAAACAAAACAAAACAAAAAAGAAAAAAAAAAAACTCCAAAATTCTCAGTGGTTTCTGAATGCATTTCCCTGGCTGGCAGCATTAACCTGACCTGGGAATTTGATGTAAATACCATCACAGTGTCCTTTCCAGACATAGTGAATGAGAAATTCTGCTATTTTTAAAGATTCATTTCATTCTCTCCTCCCCCCCCCCCCCGTGTGTGTGTGTGTGTGTGTGTGTGTGTGTGTGTGTGTGTGTGTGCGCGCGCGCGCGCGCGCGCGCGCGCATGGGTGACTGCAGGTACTTGCAGAAATCAGAGGTGGGCATTGGATCTCCTGGACCTGGAGTTTACAGGTGACTGTGAGCCATCCAATGTGGGTGCTAGGAATGGAACCCTGGTCTTCTGGGAAAGCATTGTGTGTTATTAACCACGGAGCCATCTCCCCATCCCCTAACACTGTGCTAGTAAACCCTCCTGGTAATTCTGACCCACCTCATGTTTAGGGGCAACTGTTACATGGGGAAAAGCAGCCTTCCCATCAGGCCAATGAGTCTCAGTTACGGGCCTCGGAGAATTTTTAAAGTTCTTGGACTGGATCATACTGAGAGGATGCCTGTCTACCATTTACTACTCTTATAGGGACTGGGTTTAGTTCCCAGCATTCATGTTGGGCAATCAATGATTGCTTGAAACTTCAGCTCTGGGGAATCTGCTGCCCTCTTCTGGCCTCTGCTGGCAACTGTATTCATGTACACGTACCCATATACAGACACACTTACATACACATAATTAAAAATGATAATAATAAAAAAATGAGCTGGCTGATTGGAACCTTGGGCTTGCACAGGGACACTTTGCTTAGCCTGGAAGGAGGGGACTGGACCTGCCTGTACTGAATCCTCCAGGTTTAAATGAATCCCCAGGGGAGTCTTGGTCCTGGAGGAGATGGAAATGGAGGGGAGGGGATGGGGGGAAAGTGGGGGTGGGGGCAGGAGGGGGGAGGACAGGGGAACCCATGACTGATGTGTAAAAATTAAAACAGAAATATAATAATAAAAATGTAGATTAAAAACAAAAACAAAACAGTGATGTTAATAGCACCTAGGCTTTTGCAAGTACAATGGAGCTGATGGGCAGAGTCAGGACAGGGCTGAGGCCACGGTTAGATGCTAGTATACTCACAGGATACTAATTACCACAACGGTATTCCAACACCTTACAGCAGGCTAAGCCCATCATCCAAAGAGCCACTCAGAGAAAGCAGAGAAGTAAATGAAACAAGCTGGTCACACCAAGATGATATTAACACCTGTGCAGTGGACTTCAGGAGAAATTCGATCTCAAGACATAGAGGTTAAAGTTAAAAGTATGCCTTTGTTTCTGAAATGTCTCTTTTAGGAATCTTTTTTGGAGAAATGAAAAAAAAATCAATGGACCTATTAAGTACAGTTTCTTACACTCAGCTCTGGGGAGGAGGATGATTAAAAATAGAGAGAAATTGGAGGGGGAGCAAGGAAGGAAGATGAGGAAGAGAAAGGAACCAGTCACTGGGGAAAAAATAACCCACAAGAGAATACCACAACACCCACTAATGATGAGACTATTGAACTAAGCGGGTGCATTCACAATGTAGAATGTTCTGCAGCTACCTAAAATTAGTTTTCTCTGTGTATAAGTGGCTGTCCACAGCAGTGCTATACCAAAAAGAAAAAAAGAGGCAAGTTTAAAGTGTAGCTTTTTACATGGTAAGGTGCCAGTCACTTAACAAACAAAAACATAGCTAAAGATTTGTATACATTATAATGTTGCTTCATGCTTAGAATTAGAAATGATGAAAGCTGCCAACTTTTGTTAGTTTGTTCTTGTTTTTTTTTTTTTTTCTTAGATGGAGGAAATAACATGTGAGGTAGATAGTGGCAAATTTTTAATTTGTTGAGCTATAACTTTTATATTTAACCACATCTCTTACAAGTTCAGCTGTATCTTTTACATGCTTAGGCCTCATATGGCTAACTATATTCTTTATATGTATTACTCTACTTTTGGCATGTGGAACTACATTTTCCCACCATGTTCTGTAGGGCAGAGTCCTCATTTTATCATTCCCAGTCTCCGCCACAGACCGCAGCTCATGGGTAATGGGAACTTGAGTGTGTTGTGCTGAGTTGCACTAGTGGGAATCCAGAGAGCAGAGAGTTGACATATGGCATGTCAGGACCACCCACAGTGAACAATCCAGCATTATTTCCCCTTCATTGCTATGACCAAATGTCAGATGACAGATGACTTAAAAGTGGAAGGCTTTACCTTGGCTCACAGTTTACAGGGACCCATGTCTCTGTTGTGAGGAAGGAATGGCAGCAGAAGCAGGATGTGGTATGTTACACTGAATCTGCAGTGAGCTGTTGGGGAATATCATTTTAAGGTGTGTTACTTTTGTTTATGTTGCATTTGTTTAACTCTGTGAAGCTGTGTTACTGTGCCTGTCTAAAACACCTGACGATCTAATAAAGAGCTGAACAGCTAATAGTGAGGCTGGCAGGCAGAGAGAATACATAGAGGGAGAAATTTTGGAGACGTATACAGAGAGGGAGGAGAACTCCAGGGGTCAGCCACCCAGCTACACAGCCAGCCATGGAGTAAGAAACAAAGAAAGTATACAGGAATAGAAAAGGAAAAGCCCAGAGGCAAAAGATAGAGAGGCTAATTTAAAGTTAAGAAAAGCTGGCTAGAAATAAGCCAAGCTAAGGCCAGGCACTTACAAGTACGAATAAGCTTCCATATGTGATTGATTTATTTGGGAGCTGGGTGGTGGGCCCCCAAAAAAGCCAAAACAAATAACAACAGTGAGAGAAATGAATTCTGCTTCTCCCTTTTATTCAGTGGAGAACCTCATCCACAGGATGCTGCCACCCAAACTTAAGGAGAGGTTTTTCTTCTTCATGGACATAAAAACTCCCTCACAGGCATACCTGGAGATATGTGTCCATGTAATTCTAAATCTAGTCAAGTTGGCAATTGAGGTTAGCCATCACAGAGATTTTGAGATGCAGAGGTGAAAAAGAAAATCAACTCATCCAGATAATTTAGAGTTGGTACAACTGCCCTTGAGCGACCCTTCCACTTTGTGTGTGAGGTCCTCATTTGCAGAGCCTGGGTGATTTGGGTCAGGTTTGTTATCGACCCTGTCCATCAGCCCTGTCATTTTTTCCAATCAGGGGAATTATGGACATCAATGAGATAAAATGTGAATATTCTTGATGTGTTGAGAAGTGAGTTGCAAGTGACACAGCCTACAAATAATGGGCTGTGATTGACAGCCAGGATGTCAGTCCCCTGAGGGTCAGAGTTCAGGAACTGCCAACTGCATCATCTTTGAGTCTTCTTGCTAGGAAAATATGTCCAGTGCATATGCTTGGAGTCTAGATTGTGGACATCCAGCCATTCGGTCAGTAATCAGCTAGCTGGAGGGTGATGTGAATGAGTAACTTATTACAGGGCAATGGAGCATGCATAGAATTTATCGCCTCATGTCCTACTCAGTGTGAAATATGGGCAAGCTCATTCAGTAACTCCTTGAAATTATCTCCCAGGCAATAGATTAGTCAGCCTCACTGAACGTGCAAGCTGTGCTGACCATTTGTCACTGGAAGGTGGACATTTTCTCCTTTTTCCCCCTTGTCCCAAGAATATGAGTGATTTAGGGGAGGGCGAGCTTCTGGATTGGTTTTTACCCTCCCAGACCTTGGCCTTAACTGGGATCCTGAAGTCTGCGAAGCAGTCAGGTTTCATTTGCTGCAGATGGTGCCTCAGCCAGGCTGGCAAAAAGTTGGACTGCTTATCTGGGCATTGCATCAGCACTACAATCTGCAAAAGTTGGCTTGTACTTGCAGTGGGAATTAAGTAAAACCAAACAGCAAAAAGCAAAGAAGATAAATAGAATTGCATGTGGACTGGTTCCATTAAAAACAAATTCTAGACTTACATTTTCATTCCGAATGCCCATCAATAAATCAGCTCACAAAGAAAATAGTGTCTTGTTTGGCTTCTGTTATAGGATGAGATTGTTCTGAAATGGCTGAAGTTTTATTTTTGTTCAGTGCTATGGATCAACTCCTGTGCCTTTTAACATGTGCCAGGCAAGCACACTACAGCCCAAAGTAAAAATAAGTTCTCCATGAATCTTTCTGAAAAATCCTTCACTTTGGATGAGCACATAATATTCCTGTGTTTAGTATGTCACAGAATTGCCTGATGTATTCCTAAATTCTCAAAGTTAGGCCAGTGATGAGACAACCATGCATGTTGGCTCCAGTGTGCTGACAGTCAGTGTCCTCAGAAGGACATATTTAACAGATCAGCTAATGTACCAGAAAAGTTCATGTCATCTTCAGGCATGGATAAATCCAGGCATTCAGGTTAATCATTAGGGGTTTGTCTGGACCCTCTTGCCCTTTTTCTATTTGGGTTTTAGTGAGGCTTTTGATTCATTGAGTCATACAATTTCTATCAGCTTGAGACAACACCCTGCTAGAATATCAAGTCAGATGGGAATAACAATTCTTTTACCCCATGATTTTGTTAACATCTTTTGAGGTTGCCTTATTGGTTTGGTTTATTCATGTATATTGTGTTTGTGTGCCATGGAACACATCTGGAGACCAGAGGGCAACTTGGTGAAGTCAGTTCTCTCCTTCTGACTTTATGTGGGCTTTGGGGTTTGAAATCAGGTCATCAGCTTTGCACAGTAATTACTTTACCTGTGGAACCAGATGCATATTCTTGAATCAAAGATGGTAGCCCATTGTAAATGCTCTGACTGGTCATACCTTAGTCTCATGACTCCATATAATAAACTGAACAGATTTGATCTAACCCCCACAGACTACATTCAGGCAGATTTCTTTCCAAAGAAGAAAGGACAGATTATTACTAAAGAATAGAGAATGGATGATGGGTGGTGAAACACAACCAATTGACCAACAGACAGAGCACGTTTTCCTATTGGAGCTGGGAACGGGAAGATGTTTGGTATCAAAATTCATCCATATCCTCTGTGTGCTCTTCAGCAAGGTTTCTAGTGAGGCTGCCAAGGCTGATTGCTGAGAAAGAACATCACAGTGACACTCACACCTCCTCTGCTTACAACTCCCTCCTTCCCTCCCCACTCACACCTCTCTCACCACACCTCCCTTAGCACTCACTATTGAATCCATTCTCTTGGATGGGACCATTTTACTCAGCACAGAATACAACTCAGATCGGAAAGCAATATGGAGCCCTTGCACACTATTTTATTTTAAAGAATAGTGTGTGTGTGTGTGTGTGTGTGTGTGTGTGTGTGTGTGTGCGCGTGCACGTGTGCTCATGTGCGTACCTGAATGCCTGAGTGTATGTATGTTTATCACGTGCCCGGAGGAGCCTGTGGAGGTCAGAAGAAGAAGAAGTTATTGGATGTCCTTGAACTACAGTTACAGATGACTGTGAGCCACCACGTGAGTGATGGCCCTGAACCCAGGTCCTCTGGAAGAGCAGAAAGTGCACTTACCCTCCAGCCCCTGCATTTCGTCACGGTGATCCTGACACGTTAAAAGGAAAATCAAAAGTTCCAGGGTCCACAGAAGCATCTGGAAGTGGAGCAGATTAAAGGATTGTTTAAAGAGAGCCTGGCCACAAGAGTGCTTACATTTTTAAACACCAAATTGAGAAAAAGGAGAAATGGTTCCATTAAATTTTAATGTCAGGGAAATGGGCTGTCGGGTAGTAGAAGGCTGTGCAGCTTGTAATGTGAGCTCATTCTGACTCTAAATTCTTCCTAACTGCCACAGGAACCATCCTACATCAGTTGTGTCTAACTAATGAAGGTAATGGTGGAGAAAGGGGCAGCTAAAGGCCACACCTCTTCCCCATCAAGGGCTCTTTGGGACATCATGCACTTGAGAAGCAGATGGGCTTTCTTCTAAAGCCTAGAGATTTGTGTCTATGCCTCAGTCCTGGGATTTTCATTCTGTCTTCAGGGAGAGGGATTTAAAAAGGATGAGGAAGACCTGCTGAGCATCAAAGAGGGGACTCCGTGTAGTGTAACACTGTGGTCCAATTCTAATGAAGTCGGGTCCAGACAGGCATGTGCATATATATGTGTGTAGATTTGTGTGCATATATGTGTGTGCAGGAATGCATATGTGTGTCTACATGCACGTGTGTGTCTACATGTAGAAAATATTAAAATGTGTGTGTGTGTGTGTGTGTGTGTGTGTGTGTGTGTGTGTGTATGTGTGTGTGAAATCAAGGCTATATCCATATGGGGACTGGTTCAGATTTCTCTGAGCTGGGCTGAGGAGAAGGTTCAGTGGATAAAGCACTTTCTATACAAGTGTTTGGACTTGAGTTTGAGTCTCCAGGACTCACACACACCTGTGATCCCAGGACTCCATGGGGGGGATGAGATGCAGGGACGGGAGAATCCCCAGAGTCTCATGGGCCAGTTGGCCTGATATGTGCTGTGGCAAGCAACCAGAGGCCCTGTCTCAAACAAGGGAGAAGTTGAGGACCAACACCTGAAGTTGTCCTCTGGCCTCCCCTGCACACTGCAGCACACACACCAGCACTCACATCTGCACACTGCAGCAACACATTAGCACTCACATCTGCACACTGAACACACACATCAGCACTCACATCTGCACACTGCAGCACACATGCACCAGCATTCACACACACATCTGCACACTGCAGCACACACATCTGCCACTGCAGCACATGCACCAGCACTCACATCTGCACACTGCAGCACACACACCAGCACTCACATCTGCACACTGCAGCAACACATTAGCACTCACATCTGCACACTGAGCACACACATCAGCACTCACATCTGCACACTGCAGCACACATGCACCAGCATTCACACACACATCTGCACACTGCAGCACACACATCTGCCACTGCAGCACATGCACCAGCACTCACATCTGCACACTGCAGCACACACACCAGCACTCACATCTGCACACTGCAGCACACACACCAGCACTCACATCTGCACACTGCAGCACACACACCAGCACTCATATCTGCACACTGCAGCACACACACCAGCACTCACGTCTGCACACTGCAGCACACATATCAGCACTCACATCTGCACACTGCAGCACACACATCTGCCACTGCAGCACATGCACCAGCACTCACATCTGCACACTGCAGCACACACATCTGCCACTGCAGCACATGCACCAGCACTCACATCTGCACACTGCAGCACACACACCAGCACTCACATCTGCACACTGCAGCACACACACCAGCACTCACATCTGCACACTGCAGCACACACACCAGCACTCATATCTGCACACTGCAGCACACACACCAGCACTCACGTCTGCACACTGCAGCACACATATCAGCACTCACATCTGCACACTGCAGCAACACATTAGCACTCACATCTGCACACTGAGCACACACATCAGCACTCACATCTGCACACTGCAGCACACATGCACCAGCATTCACACACACATCTGCACACTGCAGCACACACATCTGCCACTGCAGCACATGCACCAGCACTCACATCTGCACACTGCAGCACACACACCAGCACTCACATCTGCACACTGCAGCACACACACCAGCACTCACATCTGCACACTGCAGCACACACACCAGCACTCACATCTGCACACTGCAGCACACACACCAGCACTCACATCTGCACACTGCAGCACACACACCAGCACTCACATCTGCACACTGCAGCACACACACCAGCACTCACATCTGCACACTGCAGCATACACACCAGCACTCACATAGGGGAACATGCACGCATACAGAGATATGAAAGCTCTCAGAGCCTTGAATTCTTCATCTATTGAGACAATAACAAAACAACCAGTGATCACAACAGGCCCCACACTGATGGTAGGGATGGTTGCAGCTAACCATTGGAGAGTACTGCTCCTCATACTCATCACAGCCACTTAGGTGAATTTGAAAAGCTGCTCCTTCAAAACAGGGAATTGTAGAAATAAGGAACCCAGTCACCTACATGCTTCAGGCCCTTTGGTGATCTTAAAGGGAGTGCTGTACATAAGTGACCCCTCTGTGTCCTCACAGCTCTTTGTCGATACCCTCTTTATAAACATTCATTCATGTGTCACTCCTATACAAAGTCACTCGAGAAACATGAACATCCGTCATGTCAGTCTCTAAGATTCATCAGGGAGATCAAGATGGAGAAAGGCAAGCTCATGTGGAACCCACAGCCTCCTACCCAATGGGCATGGAATTCAAACTAATAGTGAGCAAGCTGAACATATCAGGTGATCAGACCCATGACCCTCGTCTATGATGTTATCTAGAAAGGGAAGTGGTGGTGGAGGGTTTCTTTCTAGATTTAAAGAGACATAATCAAATGTAAACTGTGCGCCTCCATTTAGTCTCATTTTTAACAAATCAACTGAAAACCATAACTTAGAAACAACTGGGGAAATTCAGCTGCAGCCTGGGCACCAAGTGATACAGGACATGCTTGTGTGCTACCTGGGGAGATGGCTTCACAGTTAAGCCCACACAGACTACTCTTCTAGAGGCCCTGAGTTCAGGTCCCAGCATCGGTCTGCATCAGGAAGCTTCACTGGCAACTGTATCTATATGCAGAAGAGGGCTCCAGATCCCCTGTAGCTGAGTTACAGCGGGTTGGGAGCCACCGGGACGGAACTCAAGTCCTCTGCAAGAATGGGAAGTGTGCTTTCTCTTAACTACTGACCCTGGTCATTACTACTTCTGATAGCATTTTTGGTAAATTTCATGTCACTCCATTTTAATTTTACCCATTATCTGGACGTTTGTCATTATACTCAGCGTCTGTGCCATATTCTCAAGTGTTGCTGAGGGAAAGTAGAGAATGGAAACATGGAAGATGGAGTCTGTCTTAAAGGACTTAGATGGGATAATGAATCCCATGACAGGGGGTTGGGTCTGGAGTACTGTATTGTATTGCATGCTCAGTTTGAAAAGGGAGATGGGGGATCCTGTCAGATCAGCCTCTTACGGGAGATACCTTGCTATAGATCTTTGGTGAGATACCTTGCTATAGATCTTTGGTGAGATACCTTGCTATAGATCTTTGGTGATAGGCCTTGAGTATAGAACAAATAGGATTTATGGGGCCAACAAAATGACTCAGCAGATAAAGGCGCTTGTTGCCAAGTCTGAGGACCCCAGTTCAATCCCCATAATCCTCATGGTGGAAAGAGAGAACTGATTCCCACAAGTTGTCCTCTGACCTCTACATGTTGTTGTTTGTTTTTTAAAGAATGAACTAATTTAAATCTTGCACTTTTAAAGATTTCAAAATTATTTTTTATTTATGTGTGTGCATTCGAGAAGGTGCCCATGGAAGATAGAAGAGGGCATCAGATGCCCTGGATCTGGAACTACAGGTGGTTGTGGTCACTAGGGACAGAACTCAACTCCTCTGCAAGAGCAGCCAGTGCTCGTAACTGCTGAGCCATCTCTCCAGCCCTGGATTTCACTTTTGTTTATTGCTGCTCAAGTTTGGAATCATAACAGCAGTGCACCTAGCAGACTGTGCTCCACAGTGTGTGTGGAAGGAATGACTGTTCCAGAAGATCCTTGAACCACCAAAGCTTTCCTGCACTAGGACCCTGAACCGGGCTTACTGAACACATTTTCCTAAACAAATCATTAAATCCCACTATATGTGAAAGCTGAATAAGTATAGCAGTATCACAGGATTGGCTGCCAAACTAGGAAAAATGATTAATGAAATTTGTATTTTCAAGATGGATTTCTTTAATATACCAAACCTCGGTGAATACCTGGGACTTAAAAAAGAAGGTGGTTAGATACAGTCTCTCTCAGGTAGACATGGTGCTGTATTCCTGCGATACCAGCAGCCTGGGAGGCTGAGGCAGAAGGATTGCTACAAGTTCAAGGTCAGTCTGGGCTATATAGCTGGTGTGTGTGTGTGTGTGTGTGTGTGTGTGTGTGTGTGTGTGTGTGTGTGTGAATACCCATTAATTATGGGAATTTTCTAAAATACACAAAACTACAGAGAATGGTACACAAACCTCCACATGCCTGTGAACCAGACTCAGCTGTAGTCAAATGTAGTTTTTATCCGAAGCATTTTGCTTTCTTCTTTATCTCTAACTATGGTTTATTATTACTTGTACTTGCTAGCATTTCTTTATGTATGTCAAAATTTCAACGTAGTCACCATGACATAAAACAGACAATTCTTTACTTTTACAAACTACCAGTGTTTGAATCTTATGATTTGATAAGTATTCTATTTTTCTTTTTCTTTTTCTCCCTTGAGATGGAAATCTTGTTCTACAGCCCTGATTAGCCTGGAACTTGATCTGCGGACCCACGTGACCTTGCATTTGCTGTGGTCTTCTTGCCTCTGCCTCCTGAGATTACAAGTGGATATCACTACACCAGACTCATATTTTAGTTTTAGATAATTTTTTTCTTTTTCTCAACTCAGAATTCAAACAAACTTTACACATCAACAATATAACCAATGTCTCCTAAATCTGTTTAAATATATACATTCATGTCCCTCTACTACTTCCCACTCTTGCAATTTGTTGGCTGGAGAAACCTGATTATTCCATTAAAAAGAGGAGAAGGATTTTTTTTTTTAACTTGCAGCAGGCAGGAACATATGGAGTCATTTGCAAAGGGCTTTTATTCAGGAGGCCTGTACACATCCCTGAGCATGCTCAGTTAACACCATGGAGCTGATGTTTAATAGATTAAAATGACAGGCATGCTCAGTTTGCTCCACAGAGTTTAGCTGAACATAAAGAAGGGATGCTTTGAAGGTGTGTCAGCATGGGAGATTGTCCCAAAAGGTGCTTGTCTCACTTAGTGCCTAACCTTCCTCCCTCCATCTCACCCAGTGTTTTCTGACCTTGGCCAGAGAGAGGTCCTTCAAGCTTCTGGAACTTGCCATTTCTCCCAGGGACCCTTTCTTTTCAGAGTAGAAACTGGAGGCTACAGAGAGAACAATGGGGACAAGGTTCTTAGCCACACATAGCTGGCCTTTGTCAGCTCCCTTTTCAGAAAGACAGCAAATATGCTGTTCTGTATGAACACACACAAAGCTTTATACAGCTCTTATCCATTTAAATTTATGGTTACAGATTTTTACTTAATATCTTTGACTCAATATTTGATTCTATTTTGTATACCTCGGCTTCTGATAGTATTATCATAACATATTTGGCTTATTTCTTCTTCAGCTTTATTGAGGTGTGATTTGGCAAATGAAAATTGTATGTATTGGAGTGTGCAGCAGCATGATTTTTTAGAAAATCTGTGTGTGTACATTTTTGTGTGTGTGTGTGTAAGTGGCATTTGCACATGTCCATGCCACAGCAAGCACGAGGCAGTCTGAGTGCAACCTTGGGAGTTGGTCTCTGCCTTCCACCATATTTGAGACAGGATCTTTTGTTATTTGCTGCTGAATACACCTGGCTAGCTAGTCCATGAGCATCATGTCTCAACCTCCTATCTCCCCTGTGAGCACTATGTTACAGGTGCATAGTACCATATCTTCCTTTATGTGTTCTGAGGTGTTTGTTTGTTTGTTTGTTTGTTTTTTGTTTTTTGTTTTTTGTTTTTTGTTTTTTGTTTTTTTTTTAGACAGGGTTTCTCTGTGTAGCTTTGCACCTTTCCTGGAATTCACTTTGGAGACCAGGCTGGCCTTGAACTCACAGAGATCTGCCTGGCTCTGCCTCCAGAGTGCTGGGATTACAGGCATGCGCCACCACTGCCCAGCTGTTCTGAGGTTTTTAACTCAGTTCCTCCCACTTGTCAGGTAAGTACTTTACCCAGGAAGCCATTTCCACAGCCGAAGCATGACATTTCGACGTGCATATGTTGTGAAATAATCACCATGCCATCCCTTCCAATGTTTCCATTTGTTTTCCTCTGATGGTAAGATCACTTGGGATCCACTATTTTAAAAAAGGTTTTATTTTTATTTATGTGTGTGTGTGTGTGTGTGTGTGTGTGTGTGTGTGTGTGTGTGTATTTACATGTACATGCGGTGTCTGAGGAGGCCAGTAGAGGGTGCTAGATGCCCCTGGAGCTGGAGTTACCGGGAGCTGTGAGCCACAGGGAGCTGTTCTGGGAACTAAATGCAGGTCCTTTGCAAGAGCAGCACATGCTTTTAACTACTGAGCCATTTCTCCTGCCCCTTGAGATCTACTTTTGTCAAATTTAGAAAACAATTTTTATTATTAATTCTTGTTATGATGCTAAAGATAAAGCCCCCAGGGCTTATGTTTTAATTTTATTTATGCATATGAGTGGGAATATATGTATATGCATGTGTCTAAATATTATCATTTACATTTTGCATGCATATATTATCTTTTTATAATATACTATTAATCATATTGGTATATATGTATGTATGAAAATATAGTACCAATGTTCTTAGAGTTTTGCCTTTATAATGTGTTTCACTCAAGATACACTACGCAATTACTACATTTAAAATCATTCAAAATAATTTCTTTCAGGGGAGGGTGATGTAGTTTAGTAGTTAAAAGGGCTTGTGCCAAGCACAATGGCTTGAGTTAGATGCCTGGAACCCAGGTGGGGGAAGAAGAGAACTGACTCCTGAAAGTCATCCTCTGATCCTCACGTGAGCTGCTTGGCATGCCCATCACCCCTCCCAGACTTAACAAATAAATGTAGAAAGTTTTTCTCTCTCTTAAGCCCCCAAACAATACCTGTTTATTTTTATTATACTTTCATTTTAAAGGTTGCTTGTATTTCTTAAATTTTATTTTATTTTTTTGTTTTAAATTGATGTAAGGTCAATCAAATATTCATTTAGCTTCCATCTGACTCTTGATCTGTCTCATGGACAGCCTTTTCAGTGTCCTTGTTTGTGTTGTCTCTGACCACTAATACAATGAGCACACACACACATGTTTATAAGGTACGGTCCTTAGACAAAGCACACATGTGAACACTCACATTCCACACTTTGCTTTTCTGCTTAGTGATGTATTCCAAGGGTCACTTCATGGTAGCATATGGACCACACCCTTTCTTCACAATCACCCAGAATCCCACAGTGCAGACAGTCCATTGATTATTAAATAAGCTGCTCACTTATGGGCCTTTGGGCTGACTCTAATCTGCTTTGAAAGTACGACTGTAGTGAGATTTTTTTTTATGCAATGGCTGATGTCGACTGGAAAGGATCTGGAACCATCTAGAAGGCAAGCCTCCAGGTACACCTGGGGACCAGTTAGCCTCAGACATGTGTGTGGGGGATTTTTTTTTAAGTTTTTTTTTTTTTTTTTTTAATTGATATGGGAAGACCCATTTTCACTGGGAGTGGGACTATGTTCTATTCTGGGATCCTGAATTGTATGCACCCAAGGAAGTGAGCTGAGTGCCAGCACGTTTCACTGTCCAGTTTCTTGACCAGCAGTTTTGAGCCCCTGCCATCTGCACATCCCTGCTGTGACGGGCTGTGAATGGGGAGTTGGGGCAACCCTTTTTCCTTCAAGTTGTTTTGGTCAGGGTATTTTGTCACAGCGAAGGAAAAGAAACAAAGCATGGTTGCCTTCTCATGGTTTGTCATGTTTTGGCGGGTGTGCTTTTCACATAGTTTCCTAGAAGACACTGAGCTAGACAAAGGTTAGGTGCACTGGCATCTGAGGGTCTCACTGATACATTTCAAGGGCCATTTTGTGTTCCACCCAGCAGTTTATAATCATTCATTTCTGACAGCAACACTGACAGATCATTTCTGTCCAGCAAATCCACAAGCAATACTTCTTTAACCCAGAATGTGAGATGGTCAGAGCAACCTCAGCAGAGCGTAGCTCTTACCTAAGGCCAGGCTATGCTGATGATTCAAAACTAAAGCAGGCAGCAGCAGCCAACACAGTGTGATTCTCTGGAGGGACCCCAAACCATCAGAGGCGACTTCCAAAAAAGAATCTCTCTCACACTGGAACACGTTTCAATGTCAGGGCAAGATGAGTGCTGATGATGTATGTGACACCAGCCAGCTCAGAGGAAGCCAAGTGTGGAGCAGCTTAGCGTTTGTACCCTGCCAGTCAAGGGGCTGGGGGGATCCACAAAACCCAACTTCCATTCTGCAGCTCTCTCAGCTCGGTGTGCTCGCAAACAACTATAGTTGTTTATTATAAGTAATCTAAACAAACCAGGCAGACCCTTGCAGCAGGATGAGAGTGCCTTCATTAGAAGGAGGGCTGGGTTGAGAAGATGGCTCCCTGGGTGAAGGCACTTGCTGCGAAGCCTGATGGCCTGAGTTGGATTCCTGGGAACCACATGGTGGAAGGAGAGAAAATAAACTCTTGCAAGTTGTCCTCTGACCCTTGCATGCACACCATGTCATGTGCACTCTTGAAAACATGAGTACACACACACACACACACACACACACACTGTAAAAAAATTAAAAGGAGGTGTGTTTGAGGAACTCCTTTACAACGGAGAGCCAGAGAGCCGCCTCTCTCCCCACTACCGACTCTTTTCCTCTTGGAGATTCTTTTCAACGCTGGGCATGAAGCCACACCTCTGGCCTCAGCCTCCTGAGGAGATGAGGTTGAACATGCTACGTGATATTTAAGGTCTATTTGCATTTCTTCCTGTGAACCATCTGTTCAGCTCTACATTTTATTTTTCTAATAGGATTGTTGAAGGTTCTTTTTTTTTCTCTCCTTGCTTTTCCTCATGTCTTAAGGGAATTAATCCTTTAGTCTAATTTGCTCATAATTTTCCCTGTTTTGTCATTTTTATTTTTACTTTGCTTTAGTGCAAGCATTTATTTTTAAGTAGTCAAATTCACTAGTCGTTGCCTTTTGGTGTGTGTCTGGGTTTTAAATTATAATTAGCAGAACCTTCTGCACATTCAAGTTCTCAAGACTCCTCCCAGGTTCCCTCCTAATAGTTGCATTGTTTCATTTTTTCTTGACATATAAATCTTTAACCATTTGGAAATTGTTGTATGCAGCATGTAAATTACTGCTAATTTTATCTTCCTGTATATTGCAATGCAATTATTTCAACAGCAGCATTGAAATGTCCACCTTTGCCCAATGCAGTGAAAACTGAGGGTTTTTGTACTCAAATTGACCTAAATAATTGGACCCATATTTGAATTAATTTTAGGGTCCATTGTTCTATGCCTATATATGACAATACCATGCTGTTTTATTTTAGAAGACTTACATAGGTATAATGGCTACTTGACACACCTGGGAAGAGGGAACCTCATCTATGGAATTACTTCCATCAGATTGGCCTGTGGATATGTCTGTGGGGGCATTTTCCTGGGTGCTAATTGATATGTGAAGACCTAGCCCACTGTGAGCATTGCCATCCCTCTGTAGGTAGGTGATACCATCCCTAGGCAGGTGTGTGGTACCATCCCTAGTCAGGTGTGTGGTACTATCCCTAGGCAGGTGTATGGTACCATCCCTAGGCAGGTGTGTGGTACCATCCCTAGGCAGGTGGGTGGTAGCATCTCTAGGCAGGTGGGTGGTAGCATCCCTAGGCAGGTGGGTGGTAGCATCTATAGACAGGTGGGTGGTAGCATCCCTAGGCAGGTGGGTGGTAGCATCCCTAGGCAGGAGGGTGGTAGCATCCCTAGGCAGGTGGGTGGTAGCATCTATAGACAGGTGGGTGGTAGCATTCCTAGGCAGGTGGATGGTACCATCCCTAGGCAGGTGGGTGGTAGCCTCTATAGGCAGATGGGTGTTACCATCCCTAGGCAGGTGGGTGGTACCATCTATAGGCAGGTGGGCCTGGAAAGTATAAGAAAAGCAGTTAAGCATGAGCCTGAGAACAAGCTAGTAAGCAGCATTCCTCCATGGTATCTGCTTCAAGCTCTGTTCTGAGTTCCTGTGTTGATTTCCCTGATAATGGACTATAACCTGTTAGCTGAAATGAACCCTTATCTCCTCATCATGATGCTTTCGGTTCTGATGTTTATCAAAAGAACAAATCAAAATAAGACAATGTTTTGGTATGTGGTGAGAACTAGCCATTCTCTAGTCTATTATTATTCTGACTACTTTTGCTCTTTATCTATGCTAGACAAATGCCACATTACTCTTGTCTAGCTCTAAGAAAAAAGTACTGTTGTCTTTTTCACCAGGACATTGTCTAATTAATTAAGTTACTAGGGTGGATATTTTCATGACACCATGTCTCCTATAAAGTCACATCTTTTCTCTTGCTCAAGTTCATTTCCGTGTTTCTTGGAAATGTTGTGTAGTTGTTCTGGATTGTTCCTGAACACTTCTTGCCAAGTGCATGTTTATTCATTTGCTCATTTTTTTTGCCTTCTCCCATTGTCTCCTCTGAACTTGATCTTCCTGAGTACTGTATGTGTAAAGGCCACTGCTCTAGGATGTTGATTTTATACTTGTTACTTTATTTGATTATCTTATCACTTATAGACATTTTCAACTAAGTATTTTTTTAGCGTTTTCCAAATATATAAACATGTCATCTGAAAACAGGCATAGCCTTGCCTGTTTTTTTAAAAGTCTTAGTTTTTGATCATTTTCCCTTATTGTGCCACAATTTCTAAGCCACAAGATGAAAACAGTAATTGTTATTTATTTAATAATTTTATTGTGCGCATAAAGTGATATAAAATATGTAAAATATCTGGAGCCATGCCTAGAACACAATAATCCCCTAACTAATATTGCAGTTATTTGAATATATAGGTATATGGTGGAACTCATATTTGATAAAATGCATTTTATAGAGTTAAGCAATTCTCCCTAATATTAGACATTTACATACCCTTAATTTGGAATTATACTGCATTATAAAAATCACTTTCTGATTAGTGTTTAAAGAACTTTTTACAACATTTTATTATATTCACATATTTCTGTTCCTATTTAATAGTTTTGAGATAGGAAATAAATATACCATATTATTTAATTATATGGATACATTTAAATAAACAAACATAATATGTCACTGGCTTAAATGAAGAAATATTTTCAGATGCTTAGTAAAATAGATGTATTTTAAAACTTTATTTCATGTCTAGTGGGTTTAGTGGTATAGGACTTTAGCTTCTGCCACGTGGGAAGCTGAGGCCGGAGGATCATTTGAGCTCAGGATTGACAGGTCAATCTGGGCAACACCACTAGACCATGTCTCTTTAAAAAGCCACTCCATAGCTAAGGTTTTACATTGGAAACATTAATGGGTTTATATGACAAGACAGGGGTCTTCTTTTCAGTCTATCAGGGATGCTGAGGGCTTGGCTTAAAATCCTGTTACCAAGTAATACAATCATGCTAATTACTCTACACACTCATCAAGTTTATGATCAGTCTTAATCACTGTATCATGGATGGTTATGATCTGTAAATATTTGTGTGATTCCCTCATCCATCCATCATTCATTAGCTGACCCCGTTCTTGTTCTTTCTCCTCACTTTGTGTATAATGCTGAGTGAATGGGAATTGCCCAGTATGTTTTCTTCTGTGGTTTGCAGTTACTGGATAATGTATTATAATGTGGATGAAATGCAGAGTCAGGAAGACGTCAGATTGTTTTAGAAAGTTGATAAAGAAATAAGAAGCCAGGTATGGTGGTGCATGGTTGTAATCCCAGCCCCTGGGAAGTAGAGGCAAGAAGAACAGGAATTCAAGATCTTTCTTGACTATATAATGAGTTTGATGTCAGCCTGGACTACTTGAGACCCTGTCTCAAAACAAGAAAGAAAAGAAAGGAAGAAGAGAGGGAGGGACTGGGAAGGAAGGGAGGGAGAGAGGGAAGGAGGGAAGGAAGACAGGAAGGAAAGACTTTTATTGGTTACAATTCCTTATGCTTTTAAGTATTTTTTCTTAGGATATTTTCTTTTGATTCTGGGCTGTGTCTTCAGTCACATTTTCCCCCATTTCTAGAATTTTCCTCATGGACTAATGTGAATTATGAGGTGTTAAGTATTTTGCAGGGGGTAGTGCTGATGTTATCACAATATAACTAGAAATTTGGAAATGTGGGTGTATGATCCAGGTAGGGTGCTTCTGGAGTTAATACCAGCAATTTAGCAGCAAAGCTGAAATACTGTCTACAATTTAAAAACGCCTGTTCTGCTAATGGACCAGCACTTCGTGGCCTTACTTTATAGATTCTTATATCAAGAATGAGTGGGCAGCCTGTTTGTGACTCACAGAAACTGTCTCTTTAAGACATTAAGATTGGGCTGGGGAGATGCCTGGGGGGAGTGTGTGTGTAAAACCCGCTTGCTATGCAAGCCCAGTGACCTGAGTTCCAGCCTTGGAACCCATGTAAAGTGGAAGGAGAAAGCAGACTCCACAGCATTGTCCTCTGACCTTCACCTGCACTTTATGATATACATGCTCCTCCCCCAACCCCTGTCTTTCTCTCTCTCCCTTCTTCCTCCCTCCATTTCTGTCTCTGTCTCTGTCTTTCTCTCTCTGTCTCTCTCTCTCTCTCTCTCTACACACACACACACACACACACACACACACACACACACACACACACACAAATAATAATAAATAAAAGTTTTTTCTTTTTAAAGAAAATAAGGGCACTTTGTAAAGCATGCTTCTCCCATGTTCTGCTTTGCTAATTGACATAGTTTGTGAGTTTTGAAAGTGCCATTTGTGTGCTATAACTAGAACAGTATATTTTTCTTCCAAATGTCTGACAAATTAAAGGGTCCCAGGGTCCCAATCATAACGTCCCACAGCATGTGCTTAATGTTAGAAATGGCTACATGTCTCAACTTGAGATGGGGACACTCATAAGGCTAGAAGGAGAAGCCACTACACTCAGAGGTTGGGGAAAATAGAAGTGTAAGCTATGACTGAGTCGTTCACCAGCATGGGGTCTTTCTGCTGGGCCTCTGTTTCTTGCCTGCAGAATAGGATTACTAGGGTTTGAATCTTAAATGTCCCCCACAGGGGTTCACGGTTTGAATACCAAGTCCTTAGCTGACCTTTTGGAAACTGGGGCCTGGCTGGTGGAAGAGGTGAGTCTTTAAAAGCTACCTTGTCCTGATTCTGCTCTGGCTTTGGTCTGGCTTCCTGTCCTTCCCATGCAAACGAATGTTGTCTCCTATATCATGATGCAGTGAGAACTCTCTGAAGCCCCTCCTCTCTTTGGTTGCTTCTCTTGGGTGTTTTGGTCACAGGGACACAGATGTGACTAACATGGGGGAAGAAAAGAGTCCCACCAGGGAGAGCTGTGCAGATTGTGATGTCTGGCTTGCAACATGAATCTTAAAGAGTCTTATTAATAAAACTCAAACCCGAGGTCAGTTATTGGGGTGATTGCTGGAAGATCAGAGAAGCAGAACAAGCCACAGCTATCTCACCTTGCTAGTTCCTCAGGTGATCTTGTTTCCTCAGGCTGGAAGCTTCTGAGTCCTCCTCCTCCACATGAATCTCAGCTGAACTGTGTTGCTCCAAAGCTTAAACTAACTACATGGTTTTTCCTCTTTAGTTCCTAGTCCTCACACCTTATATACCTTTTTCTTTCTGCCCCCACTCCCTGGGATTAAAGGCGTGGGTCACCATGCTTAGCTGTTTCTAAAGTGGCCTTGAACTCAGAGATCTGGCTAGCTCTGTCTCCCAAGTGCTGGGATAAAAGGTGTGTACCACCACTGCCCAACTTCTGTTATGGTTTACTCTTCCCATTTTCTAGCCACCATTTCTGGCTCTGTTCTAGTGGCTGTCTGTTCTCTGACCCCAGATATGTTTATTTCGGGGAACACACAATATTTCAGGGAACACAATACCCACCACACTGGCTCTTCCCTAAGCTGGGAGCAGGAAGAAGAGGGGCAGCCTTCCTGTATCTAGGAGGTATGTGGTGTGTTCTGCATTGCAGGCCAATATGATAATGACACAGCAGTACAGAGGGCAGGAGTGTCAACACATAAAGTCAACACAGGTGAGGGTTCAAAGCTGAGTGGACAGCCATGTCCTCATTTGTTTATCAACAGGAATCATCTGACCATTTTTAGGTGTCAGAGACAGACAGGGAATGGTCAACACTGAACCAAATAAAGAGCCTCTGCTTCCTGATGCATACTATCTTCCTTTCTCTCTTTCTCCTCTCTCTGTCTCTCTCTCTCTCTCTGATGACGATGATGATGATGATGATGATGATGATGATGATGATGATATATAAGGTTTCACTCTGAAAGTGAGGCTAGACAAAAATTCACTCTGGAACCCTAGCCACACTCAGACTTGTGATAATCCCCTTGCCTCAGATTCTAAAGTGCTGGGATCACAGGAGTCAGCCAGCATGGCTAGCAGGTGTGAGCCATTTCATACAGGGGCAGCAGCAGACATGAGCACTTCGAAGACGGGTGGACGTGGGGGTGGGAGAAGGCCTCTGGGAGGAGACGCTGCATGTGCCACCAAGATCTGAAGAAGTCAGGAGAGAGAAGAGGCAGGGAGGGGTCTGTTCCAGGTGATGGAGCTGTGACCTGCAGACCCTGAGGTTGGTGTGCGTACAGACAGAAGCAGGCAGTGAATATAGTGTGTAGACATCTCAGGCCACAGTGAGGAGGATAGATTTTACATAGTGTAAAGTCAGGGTGATTCTGTGGTTTCAGACTAAGAGTAACATATTCTGGCTTTTGTATTTCCGAAAAGGACCTTCATGGCTTCTGTGTGAGGCAAGGGTATAGATGGCTCGCTGGGGGTGAGGAGGGAGAAATGAGACAGTAGGACACAGAGAAGCTACAACTCACAGTAGTCGAGTCATTCATACACTGGGCTGCAACTCAGTGGGTGGAGAGAGCTAATTAGACACCAGCAGGATGCTCCCTTGACAGGCCAAAGCTGAAATGTGAAGGGAAATGCCCCTTCTTTGGTCCACTGTGAAGTAAAGGTTTCAGCGGGTGGTGAGGGAAGGAGAGAGCCCATAGAGAATGGGTGAAAGACTGTGGCACAGAATGGCGTGAGTTGGTGCCTATGGAAATGGTTTCCTAAGAAGTGGGGAGAAAGCAGAATGGGATGTGGACAGCAAATCTTTGCAGGTGGGCATTTGGTGGCTGGTACTTCCATATTGAGTAAAGAGAGCACACTGCTGGTGCTGAGCAGCAGAACAGAGTCAGGAAACCACACAGTCACAGGGGTTATGTGTGACTTCAGAGACAGTCTCTGAAGGCTACTTCTTGGTGAATGCTTTATTTTTTCCCATACTCTTTCTATTTCTCTCAAGGTAATTATTTTATGTGTATGAGTGTTTTGCCCACATGAATGTGTATTATCAGTCACTACAATGGTCATCATCACATCACCACCACCATTATCAATCACTACAATCACCATCACCATCATTATCATCAATCACTACAATTGCCATCATCACATTACCACCACCACCACCACCATCATCAATCACTACAATCACCATACTTACCATCATCACATTACCACCACCACCACCACCACCATCATCATCACCACCATCACATCACCACCACCATCTATCCCATTAGTGATGGCCAGAATAATGATCCTCTTCCAAAACTGTGTCTTGTGATTCTTACCATTTGATTTGTTTTGTTAAAATCACACTTTAACTCATCAAGTGAGTCGGTGTCTAGGAGTTCAACAGTGTCCTACCAGTCTTCAAATCTTTACTGTTAGACATTTATCATCTGATGACTGCCATTGCTCAACAGCTAAGATGGTGGCATTGACATTTGACCTTTCTATTGTTTCATTCCCGTCTAGTAGATCAAAAGTCCTGAACTTGGGAGTTTAATTTTCAGAGCATTTGGTAACAAACACATGGGGTCAGCATCATACATGAGACCATATGAAAATAGTATTTTTTCTTATGCTTGTAAATGTTGGATGTCTGTCCTCCACTGTACTGTGTGCCCAGTCATTCTTCAACTTTTCTTTCTGAGGCAGGCCATGATTCTGATGAAAGAAAAACCCACACTGTGTAAGAAGTCTGTTTCTCACCATTGCTCAAAGATAAGGCTTACAATATGATAAATTTAGACCAGTGGGAGATGTAGATGAAAGATGTTCCAGGACACACACTTCAAGAGCTTAACTCTTAGATCCTCTCCATTTTTGTTTTTGCCTTGTTTGGAATACAGGTACGATGGCTAGAGTCACAGCAGCCATCTGACTATTGGGAGGTGATCTTGAGGGCGAAGACACATGAGGAATAGGAACGTGCAGTTCCAGAGTTGATCTTCTTTAGTCCTCACATCAAAATAAACGAACAAATAAAAATAAAGACATGCATTATCCTATGGGTTTTTCTTTGCCCTCTTACTATTTCCTATCTGATAAACTTCTTAAACAACAAGCATTTTGCCCGAAGCCAGGCACAATGACCCATGTGTCTATAATTCCAACATTCAAAATGCTAAGGCGGGAGATGTAAATTTTGAAGCCAGCCTGGGATATATAATTAAACTGTACCCCCCACCCCCAAATCAAAATTCAGTTATTTTCCTATGAGATTGGTTAATACTAATATTTTTATAGAAAAGTATTTCCTTTTTATAATCAATAAATTAACCAGATCAATACATTTATGTTAATAAACACAGGACAGCCACCAAAAATGTGATAAATGTGGTAACAAAAAGACTGTAATTCTTTTAGACTGCATATAAACTGCCAGATTGTCTCAATTACTGTGGTTCATTATATTATATACATCAGCACCCACAGGCTCTATAGTGCAGAAATATTCCAAATATCCAAGAAGCATTCCTCCTGGATATTAGTGACATTATCTACACTTCAGACTTAGTGGGGATTGAGCTTAAAATATGTTCCTTTTAGGGCATCATGATTTTTTAAAAGCCCCTCTTCCACTACAAAAAAAATCCATTTTCAAATGATAAAGTGCATTTTAGATGATTGTGCCAAAATGAGTCATTTTCTGTGGACTATATTATGATATATCAGAAATGTCATTTTGAACCATCAACATCTGTGAGCACATCTCAAAAACACATTAGTCCAAAAGTCATCAGCACACCTTCATTTATTTATTTTTCTGCACTCTGCAGGCTTCTTAGAGCTGTGGTCCTTTTCAACCCCTGTGCTGTTTTTAACTTCCATCAAGGAGTCGAGCCCCGATGGGAGCAGAAGTGAAGGGGTACAATTAACAAGCACCCTGTCTCCAGAGAATTCTCTGCCAAGGTTGTGGGGGTTATCTTTAAAACTGAAAGAACGCCACCACACTGTTTTTAGTTTGAACATTGCAAAAAGGTTAAGACACTGTGTGGCTCACAAAATTAGCATGCATTTAGGGAAGCCTGGGAATTGTTTCTTGCAGTTGGGTATATAATGGCTCTACATTCTTGTTTCTTTATTACCTGCTGTCAATAGGATACTCATTTATTGATTTGTCCAACACAGCAACATTATTGGCACTGTCTTTAATGCAAAAGTTAGAACAGTTAAAAATAGAACACACGGGCTGTCAAGGGACTCAGTGGGTAAAGGCACCAGTGGCCAAGCCTGGCAACTTAAGTTCAAGTCCTGGGACCCACATGGAGGAAGGAGAGAGATGGCTCCTACAAGTTGTCCTCTGACCTGCACATGCATGCTGTGGCATTCTCACATCCATACACACACATAAACATGCCAAGTAAACAAACAAATGAGTACATACATAAGTGGAAAACTAAAATATATATAGTGCATATCTTAACAAAAGTAGAAAATCAAAAAGAAAACTTCCTAAGCAAACAAAAAGTAAAAGTCTAAGATAATTCCGTGAAAAATGGAGTAAGAAACAGCCATTGGATAAACCTTGGTGGAATGACCAAGACTGTCCAAGGGAACATTTAAGCACAGAGCTGAAGCATGGATGGCAGTGTGAGCTGCAAACATCCACAGAAAGCATTCTCCAGAGCAGGAACAGCAGGCAGAATGCCTTCTTGGTTTGCTGGAGAAGGACGATGAAAAGCGGGGAGATTTGTGCATTGAGAAAAGAAAGACAGAAAACAAGGTAGAACCCACATGTCCTGTGATCTTGTCCTTTCATAGGGATTGGAGCAGGAAGCCATGCTCTGATTTCTGAAGTGATGTTTTGGCTGCATTATGGGGAATGAATCAAAACAGAGGTAGACTGTAATCAGGGAAGCTATGAGGAGACTTACAGACACAGTCAGTTGGGATAGAGATCACGGCCGTGTGGATGAGAATCCATGCTGACTGGTGGCTTACGGCATGTTGGATCTTATGTCTGTGCTGCTGGGATGTAGCAACTCTGGACCACACTGTGAAAGGTGTTGTCTTTGTTTCTGTTTTCCAAGGGAGGATGGTGGAGTTAAGAGGTTCAACAGTCACCCAGAGTTACACAGTGGGAAAATGCAGACTCAACACTGAGTGAGTCCACCCTTAACGGGCGGTGCTCTTGGGTGCCAAGATCATGACTTCTGGGGAACTCAATGCCAGTTTTCATGGCAGGAATGGTGGGAATGAAAGATTTGGGAGCATTTTGCTCCAGATCCTATTAAGTCTGTTAGAGTCTGAGATTTTTATCTTGTCTGTGAACATTTCATGTGTACGTATGTGTGTGTGCAGGTGTACTCGTGTGTATGTACATGTAGAGGTCAGAAAATGCCTCCATTGCATCTTCTAAACCCCACCCTATTTTGGGATTGGCTCTCTCACTGGCCTAGAATGTGTCGAGTAGGCTAGGCTGGTTGAACCAGCCAGCTTTGGGGAAGAAATGATCTGTGCATCCACACCTAGTAATGGAGTTGCATCACCACACCTGACTTTTTTTTTTTTTTTTTCACATGGTCTTGGGGGGTTGAACTCATGTTCTTGTGCTTATGACAAGCACTTTACCAACAGAGCTATTATCTCCTTAGCCTTGAAAACATGGTTAATAGCTGGCGGGAGAAAGGAGGCTCTTGAGCTGGAAGCAAAGGACTTTGTCAGGTGCAGCAAGCAGCTTGAGCCTCAAGGGTCTGTTGGCTCCTGCTCCCCTCCATGTAGGAAAATGGGGATTGTAAAGGTTTTCCACGTAGAGGGGTTCAGGCAGATTACACTGCATGGATGAGAACTGCAGAGATTGAAGAAGTATTTCTGCTATAACTGTTGATGGCTGTTGGGGTCCTCATTGTTTGGAGGATTGAGGTGGTAAGAGGGAATAACACTTCATCCTTCAGAGTCCCTCACTACAAACAGCCATGACGAGTGACCTGGGCACAGAGTAGTCAGTGATGGTTTTGTATTCATGCTATGCCTGGGGAAGCATTTGGAGTCATGACCATGACCTCTCCACCCGAGACCTCCAGCTCTCTCCAGAGGGAGGCAGAGTGATAATCATTGCAAAGCCACTTCCTTGGAATTCATACATGATCCAACACAACTCTCACACTGCTTTGCCAGTAAGTAGGGTAACACAGGAGAAATCGGGGCGCTGGTGCAAGAGTGTGAGCATTCTGTGCTGTAAGAGATAATCCCTTGCTGGGCTCTGGAGGGCTTCCCACCTCTCCCACTACTTCACACCTCTCCCACCACACATTTCCTGACTCTGAAGAGAAATGCTTTTCTGGTGATGAGTCAGTGGTTCAACAATGTGAAGGCTTCAGGCCAGCCTTCTTGAAACTTTCAACTTTCCTTCTATGCACAATGTCCTTATCCAACAATTTCACAAAGGATGGGAGACATTGACCACCTCTGCATTTTTCTCAATGCCAAGCCCTCTGCAGAAATTCAAATCCACCTTTCCAGAGGCCCCTTGGGAATTTCTGCTTCCTTCTCAGTGTCCATGTGTGGGTCACATGGATGCACATAGGTGTATATTCTTTGTCATTCCTAAGGGGCGCTGCTAGCCACAGGAACAAATAGAGGTTCTGTGTTTTAGCCCTTAGGCCTAAGATGATGAAACACCATAAACTGATTTGCTTAGAAGTGACACATACAGGGGTTGGGGATTTAGCTCAGTGGTAGAGTGCTTGCCTAGCAAGCGCAAAGCCCTGGGTTTGGTCCTCAGCTCCGACAAACAAAACAAAACAAAACAAAACAAAAAGTGACACATACATACTTATTTCCTGTTGTTCTAGAGACTAAGTTCAAGTTCATAGAGTCAGCCACTTTGGTATGGGCTGAGAGCTTGCTTCCTGGTTCAAAGATGGTCTTCTGGCTATGTCCTCATTTGGTGGAGACAGCAAAAGAAATTAATTTGTTTTGGAGGTTGCTAATCCCTTCATGAGCCTCACTCTTGGAGCCAATCATCTCTTACAGGCCCTATTGAGTGATGTCATGTCATTGTGGTGGTGGTCAGGATTCAATACAGGCATTTTGAATATGAACCTGTAAATCAATATTCAAAGATTGAAGAACTAAGATGCTGTCTGGGCTCAGTTGACAATATGCTTGCCTTATGAGCCTGAAGACCTGAGTTTGAGCTCCACACTCATGTGAAAAATGCCAGGCATGGTGATATGTGCTTATAATCAGAACACTGAAGAGATAGAGACAGGGAGATTCTTGTATCTTGCTGGCCAGCAAGGCTAGCCTCCTTGGGGAGTTTCAGGTCAGCGAAAGACACTGTCCCAAAAGAGCAGTGGATGATACCTAAGGAATGATACTTGAAGTTGATTAGCAAACAATGTTTGGATCCTGGTCTATTTCCTTCCCTTGCAGTATGCTTCCCACTCCGAACTATTCTGTTTACTACTTTGGGACACACATACAAACACACACACACACACACACACACACACACACACACACACACACACAATGAAATTGTTGCCCTTGGTATTGGCATGCTTCTACCCCAGTCAACCTCTGGGATTAGACAAGGCCCCTGAGGAAGAAGGATCACAGGATTGCTACAATCTCTAACCAAGTATGACTTGGGAGGAGGTTATCTCCCCAGTAATGGTGAGGACAGCTCTGGGCTTCAAAGCAGCATGGCATGGAGATAGATGCAGAACCTGCCATTCAATCTGGCTAAGAGCTGCCCTCCATGAGTCTCTGTAGGGATTATTTTATAACTGGACTCAAGCCGCATGTTCTCTGGAAGTTCTCCCTGGCATATGATGCTGATGGCTCTGAGCAGGAGGCAGTAGACAGGAAGCTGTCCTGCACCTGGAGCCTGCTGAGAACATCTCAGACAAGCGTGGTGCCGCCTGTGTTTCTCAGTGGGTCACACAGCCTGTGTTCAGCTTGTGCTGTCTCCTCATGGTTTTAGACAATGCTGTTTTCTTCCTTTTGCCCATATTCCCTACATTGGCAGTCATCTGTAGGGTTTCCTGTCACACATGTTTCTACTGAAGGAATCTTTTTGTTTGCCCCCTTGAAACCTTGCTCAAAAAACAAACAAACAAAAACAGAAAACAAAACAAAACAGAAAAAAACCCACCTGGGCTAATACAAAAAGTGTACATTGATCAGAAAATGTCTGAATTTCTCCAGGGTTTTGCATGTGCAGAAGCACTGTCCTACAGAAACCACAGCTGCAACATCGAGAATTTATTGTTAGGCTTCAGATTTGTAATCACGGGATATTTTTTATAAAGATTTATTTTATGCTATTAGGTCTATATTTTTTTAAAGGCTTAGGAAACACTGGTTGTATTTTATGTGCCCAACTCAGCTCATTTATCACACAAAGTCCTTTATTGTGATTTTGTTAGCAATCCTAACTGTACTTAGAACAGGTATGTTTTTATGTGGATAACACTGTGTGTGTGCATGTGTATGTTCTTATATGTGTGTATTCAAATGCATATATGTGCGTGTTTGCATGTAGGAAATCTTAAATGTGTATATATATATATATATATATATATATATATGTATATATGTATATATATAAATGTATATATGTATATACACATATATGAAATCAAGGTTGTGTGTATAGGAAACTGGTCCAGATTTCTCTGAGTTGTGCTGAGGAGAAAGCTCAGCAGATAAAGCACTTTTTATACAAGTGTTCAGACCCTTCCTTCCTTCCTTCCTTCCTTCCTTCCTTCCTTCCTTCCTTTCTTCCTTCCTTGCTTTCTCTCTTGCTTGATCAAGACATTGTAGCACTATATAGGCAAGCCCTTGAAACAGCTTCCGAAGTGCTGGGGTAACAGGAATATATCACTATGCCAGGCCTCCCCCACTTCCCCTCCTCCTCCTCTCTCTCCTCCTCCTCCTCTTTCTCCTATTCCTTTTGGTAAGAACACTCTAAGTTCTACCTTCTTTTGAAAATTCAGATGTGTAACAGAATTGCTAACTGTGGCCACCATGCTGTGTTACCTACATTGAACTGGACTGTCCTTTAACAGCCTGTCTGGCTCCCCTCTCCTTTGCCACCAGCAGCCACAATTCTATTTCTGCT
The DNA here is from genome assembly GCF_903995425.1 of Onychomys torridus. Classification (NCBI taxonomy): domain Eukaryota; kingdom Metazoa; phylum Chordata; class Mammalia; order Rodentia; family Cricetidae; genus Onychomys; species Onychomys torridus. The sequence goes on from NC_050446.1 coordinate 129,204,743, forward strand.
TCTGTGAATTTGGCATTTTAAAGGCTCAACATATGAGATGTATTTGTATTTTTCTTTTGTCTTGAGACAAGATCTTGCTCTGTAGACTAGGCTGATCTCAAACTATGACCCTCCTGCCTCAGCCTCCCAGGTACAAGGATTATGGGAGTTTAGCACCAAGCCTGGTTTCTGAATTTGTAATTTCTATGCTGGATTATTTTACCTACTCTCAGGCCTGTGACCCCCCCAGTTTCATCCATGTTTACACAAACCTCAGGGTTGCCTTCTGGTTACTATTCACACATTTAGGAGCCTTGAGAGATGACCCGGCAGCTAAAAGCATTCAGTTCTCTTGCAAAAGACCTGGGTTTGTTTCCCAGCACCCACATGGTTGTTCATAACTGTCTGTAATTTCAGTTCCAGGACATCTGATGTCTCTTCTGGTCTCTGCTTGTAGTTCACACAGGTGATGCACATACATGCATGTAGGAAAACACCCATATACATAAAATAAATAAATTTAAAAATAGTAAAAACTCAATTAATGTTAGTAATAAAAACACAGTTATTTGTGAAGATGTGTCTTGAAAATTACTTTGTACATATTTGTTTTTACTTTTTCAGATTTTTTCATCATATTTTAGGTGTATGGATGTTTCATCTGTATGTTTGTCTGCACGTAGTGTGCATTCAGTGTCTATAGAGGCCAGAGGAGGTCATTGGATCCCCTGGAAGTGTGAATGATCATGAGCTGCCCTATGGGAGAAACAAGTGCTCTCAGCTCCTGAGTCATATTTCCAGTCCCCTGTCATACTTTTAAACATGCATTTTCTAAGCTAATACTAATTGAATGAATGACATAGGACATCAAGTCAAATATGTATAGACTAACCACATGTCTAGACACAGCTCAAGACCTGCAGTTCTTCTTCTCCTTCTTCTCCTTCTCCTTCTTCTCCTCCTCCTCCTTCTCCTCCTTCTCCTCCTTCTTTTTCTTTCTTTTTTTTTTTTTTTTTGAGACAGGTTTTCTCTGTGTAGCTTTCACCTTTCCTGGAACTCACTTGGTAGACCAGGCTGGCCTCGAACTCACAGAGATCCGCCTGCCTCTGCCTCCCGAGTGCTGAGATTACATGGCACACTTATAGGCCATTTGACTTCAAGGATTTTCCAAGTAGTCTCACCCTGTCAGAACTCAGAAAACCACAGGAACAGTGAAACATCTCTTGTCTGTATTCTTTTAAACTAGACTGTCAAATATTGGTATGTTTGAATGTTGATCTGGTTATTTCTAGCTGGAGCCTCAAAGTTTAATTAAGTGTCGATGCAGCAGATTTTATTCTTTTAAGAACATTTTAGGAGTATAATATATTCCTGTTGCTGCTGCAGGTTGACTCTCTGCCCAGTGGGCGAATTATCTTCTGTGTCTGGCTCAGCAGCACGGAGCAGACCTGTTAGGGGAGACAACAGCTAACTCTGCCCACACAGAATGTCCACACAGGCTCTTGGCACTGACTGATTCCTGTTGAGTCATCAGCCACCCCCTCCCCATTCATGTTGACTTTTAATAATGAACAGAAACGATTCCTTCCTTCATTCACTTACTCACTCATTCATCCATTCCTCACCAAAGAGACTTTTGCAGAAAGTAAATCAGGATCTGGACCATAGTTTTGTCACTTTGACACACACAGAGACTTAGATGTATCTGGGAAGAGGGATCTGCCACTAAGGAACTTCCTCCATCAGAGTGCCATTTGGACATGTCTGTAGGACATTTTGTTCTGATTGCTGTAGGAAGCCTAGCCCACTGTGGGCAGTACCATGCTTCAGCAGGTAAACCTGTGGTGTGTAAGAAAGGGAGATGAGCAGCCCAGAGGAAGCAGACCTGTGGGCAGCATTCCCCCATGGCCTCTGCTTCAGTTCCTGCCTCCAGGTTCCTGCCTTGGCTTCTCCTTTAGATGCTTTTGGTTATGGTGCTTATCACAGCAACAAAGATACTAACTATGATAGGCTTGGCTATAGCTCACTCAGTAAAGCTGGTAATGTGTTTTCTGTGAAGCACAAGGACCTGGTTTGAACCCCAGGATGCACTATAAAAACCCTGGACTTGGTAGCTTGTGCTTGTAACCCCAGTGCTGGGGAGGCAGAGGTAGCAGATTCCTTGGGGATTACTGGCCAGCCCCAGGACAATACAAGACACTGTCTCAAAAGCCAAAGTGGACCATGCCCATGAAATAATACCTGAGATTGACCTCTGATGTCTATATGTGTGCTCACATGCATGTACCAGCATATATACAAACATCTAAGTACACATACATCATACATGTATACACAGGAAAGCAAAGTGAAATCCATTTCTTTTTAAAAAAGATTTGTTTTTATTTTTAACTGTGTGTTTGTGTGTGTGTGTGTGTGTGTGTGTGTGTGTCATAGAGAAAAAGTGTGAGAGATGTTCACATGTCAGCAGGTGCCCCAAGAAGCCATAGAGAGGGCATCTGATCCCCTGGTGTTGGAGTTACAGGTGGTTGTGAGCCACCTGAGGTCTTTGTAGAACTCAACTCTGCTCTTCTGCAAGAGCAGCAAGTGCTCTTAATATCTGAACTGCTTCTCCACCCTAAAAATTCATTTAGTAAGTATTCAAAAGCTGCAGCATTCCTCCTAGTACCTATAAGAAAAGCCAGGGCCTTTGCTGTGTGCCTGAAGCCCTGTGTGGTCCCCAGGACACAGGACTGGGTCCACATTATATTTGTTCTTTTCCTCTGCTTCAACTATAACAGGCTTATGCCTCTTACTGGGAGACCCTATCCACTCACCCCCACTGCTGGGGGAGCCCTATCCACTCACCCCCACTGCTGGGGGAGCTCTATTCACTCATCCCCTGTAGTGGATAGGCATCCCAGCATTGGCCTGGAAGTTCCAACCCCCACTGAGGCTTCGGTAATGGTCACACCCACAAGGCGGGGCAGAGGAGGAAGCAGAAGACGAAGGATCGGGAAGAACTCACTCTCTTGGTTCCGGGACGCCGGACGCGAGAGGTGGACCAAGCAGAGTTCTCCAGAGAACGCCGCCGCCAGACTACCCTCTACCTTGCCAGACTCTGCGACCTACCCCTTCATTTGTAAGTTACCCCACAAAATAAACTTCCCTTTTAACTACGTGGAGTGGCCTTAATAATTCCACCAATAATCCCCACTGCTGGGGGAACCCTATTCACTCATCTACACTACTGGGGGAGCCCTATCAACTCACCCCCACTACTGGGTGAGCTCTATTGACTCATCCATACTACTGTTCACTCATCCCCACTGCTGGGGAGCCCTGTTCCCTCAGTTCCACTACTGAGGGAGCCCTATCCACTCAGCCCTGGACATCCACCTTGCCCAGCATGCTCTTCACTTTGACAAGTGGCTCAGCTCAGATATTCCTTTTTAGGAAGGCTGCTCTACCCCATCACTAAAAGCTGCTCTTCCTTCACAAGTGCCCAGAACAGTACTGGCAATGAATGCATCTAAACCATTGATATGATGCTTCTACTCTGTGAAAATGTCCTCCTAGAAGGAAATTTGGGTATCTAATCAGAACCATGGAGAATTAATGAACTCTTAGATGAGCACTTAAAATGCTGTTAGAAAGGATGCATTCAGCTTCAAGCAGCAATGGTAGGCAGACAAGCAGAAGTGAAGAAAGGAAGGATGAGGGCTGCTGCTAAACTAGCCATGCCCCCCACCCCCCAAATAGTTCAGAAGTAGGAATAACTAGAGCATCCGCTACCCATGGGGCTGGCTGTTCTGACCCTTGACAAGAGTCTCCTGGCCACCTTCCTTGCATCCTTTCAGTTAACAGATCAACAAGACCACGAAAGAGGAACTGTTGCTGATGTCATTGACACATACATAGCAGAGCAAATTTCTTCCAAGAGGAGCCCCATAGTCAACATTTTGCTCTTTCTATGCATGTCTTGACTTCAGGGCGCATTCATGCACAGGACAGACACTAGCTAACCCTGCTCATTCTGCTCTGGCTTTGGAGAAGCCTTTCAAGTCCTCAATTCCACCATGGTAGTGCAAAAGTTGCCACAGGTGTTGCACAAACAAACCTGTATGTCTTTGTTTCAGAAGCAAGCATAGGCAGACTTAGCCCACTGCTGGAAAGGCTGGAAAGGTGTACTGGTTAGTTTTAGTTAGGACTTTTTTTTTTTTTTTTAAGGCAGGGTTTCTCTGTGTAGCTTTGGTTCCTGTCCTGGATCTTGCTCTCTAGACCAGGCTGGCCTGGAGCTCACAGAGATTCGCCTGGCTCTGCCTCCCAAGTGCTGGGATTAAAGTCGTGCGCCACCACCCAGCACTGGCTAGTTTTAACTGTCAACTGGGTATAAGAATCACCTAGGCAAAGAGTATTAAGAATTGTCTCGATCAGATGCTGGATGGTAGTGGTGCACACCTTTATCCCAGCACTTGGGAAGCAGAGGCAGGGGGATCTCTGTGAGTTTGAGGTCACCCTGGTCTACAGAGTGAGTTCCAGGACAGCCAGGGCTACATAGAGAAACCCTGTCTTGAAAAAAAAAAATGAAATCTCGATCAGGTTATTCTGTGGGCATTCTGTCGAAATTGAAGGCAGAAGGTCTTCAACAATGTAAGGCTAGCCAAGATCAAGCAAGGATTCAGACATTTATCTGCTCTCTGTTCTCAGCTGTGATATGACACTTTAAGTTCCTGCCTTTCCTTCTCCACAGTGACTGACTCTGATCTGAGACTGTGAGCCAGGTAAACCCCTTTTTTCCTTACATTGTTTTAGTTGGGGTAGTTGTCACTACAATAGAAATGAAAAGATGACTTCATATAGAGTGGGAGCCAGGCCACACAGCTGAAAATTGTGATTTAACTATGCACCAACCACCCAGCTATTTACCTGCGTCTATTATCAATATAATTCTATCATCTATCTATCTATCTGTCTATCTATCTATCTATCTATCTATCTTCCAAATACCTATTGTCTATCTACCTATCGACCTGTTCATATCTATTTATTGTCGATCACCTGTGTATTATTTATCGTAACAGTGCCCCACTGTGTGTATAGATTAGTGTCATCACTCTGTTGTTCGCACAAGGCATGCTTGCATAGTGATGAGTTTCCCATGGAGTGTCCCTGTCCTTAAACAGTACATACCTGCACTGTGCAGTGGGTGGTCTTAGCAAAAACAGAGACTCATTATCTTGCAGTTCTGGATGCTGGGGCATCTGCAGACATGTTTTCATGGCAACCCTTCTGTCTTTTCAAACTTCTGGGATTTGCTGACAGTCCTTAGCACTCATTGTCTGGTGTGTGTATCTCTCCAGTCTCTATCCCTTTCATATGTGTGGTGTGTGCATGTGTATTTATGTCCATACATGTGATGAGACAGCATACCATTGTCCTAGAGCTCACTCATTAGGCTAGGCCAGCTGGCAAGTGAACCCCAGGGACCCAACTGTCCTCACCTCCCTACTCCTAAGATTACAAGCACATACTACCAGTCTTAGCATTTTCCTACAGCTTATGGGGTCAAACTTGGGTCCTCACATTTGCAAACCCTTTGTTAACCATAGCCATACCTTTCTTTATCCTCTCTAAAGTGCTTTCAAAGCTTCCATTAAAAATCCACCCCAGCTGTTTATTCTCTATTAATGTCTGTGGGAATTGTGGGAGACACCATCCTCTAGGCAGATCCCTAAATGCCCTCACAGTGACAATATTTCTAAGTGATATCACCTTGAGAGGTGCAGGGTCCAGAGTCTTGGGTACCATCAAGATAACTATTGCTGACACTTTCGATCTCCCACCTTTTGAACTCCAGAATACTTTCATCCCTGTGTATTTCAGCACATCATGTGATTCATAGAGACAAACATCCAGTTCCCTTTTTATGAAGGGTAATTTTAAGTGACAAATGGAAACAGAAATGCCCAAGTAGATGAGGAACACAGCAAGTCTGAAACACTGCATCTGTTTTCTAAAAATAAATGCCCCTTTAAATTTAGTGTCTGAGCATGCCATGTATGAGATGCTGTAAGCCTCAGAATGCTATAAACAGTGTCATTATGAGACACACAAGCCTTGATGATATCATAGTGATCTCAATAGTGTCTGAAAGACAGATCTTAGATACAAATAACATGATATTGCATCAGACTCTTTTCTTGAAATTTGAAATAAAACCTGTACAATTAGAATGACTCTAAATGGACCTGACAGGAATTAAGTACAATGGTTATACATAAGAGGATGGCCATCCTTGCCCAACACTGAGCTTGCTTCATTGTTCCAATGTATAATTTGTTACAGTTTTAATAGTATTTGATAAAATTTATAGCTTTCACTCAACCCAATCCTTTAAAACATGGAAGATAATCATAATAATCTTTTTGGCCTTTGTCTTACGTTAGGGGCTACCTGCCATAATTTTCAATTCTTGCTATACAGCAAAAAAAAAAAAAAAAGCCTAACTAACAATGCTCAATTTTCACTATATATATACCAAAACATTCATTTATGATGGTGTGTTAGTCTTCAAGAATGTGTAAAAATAACTGTATAGAAAAAGACAAGTTATCTATAAGGAAACAAAAATTTATTTTAGGCCAGCCTCTCTTCTGGCAAAGCAGGGAAGGATGTTTAGACAGTCTTGACCATTGTTAAAGGACAGTTTTCAGGAAAAGATTCAATCATAATTTCCATGTAGACAGATTTCAAATGATCATGTGTTGATGTTCTATTTCACTGGTAAGAGGACCTCAGCTGATGTTGTAGTTGGTTCAGAACAGCACAGAGTTGGGCTGGGAGGTAGGGCACACGTAGAGTGCATGCCTCACACTCTGAAGGTCAGTGGTTTTATTGTTGGTACCTGGAGGAACAACAATCTGGCTTCTCCACAGGTGGAAGGGTAGACAATGGAACACTATCAGATGGGATACATTTTGCCTGTCAGTTACCTACAATTTACAGCAATGCAACAGCTGGAAACCAAAGAACAAAGCTAGATCCTGAAACTCCAAAAGGATACAGTGGGGTTGGTGAGAGCACTTACCAGCAAGTCTGACACCCAGAGTTCAATCCCTAGAACCCGAAGTGAAAGGAGGGAAGAGACACCTGAACACTGTGTGCTGACCTCCACACATGCATGTGCACACAGACATTAAATATATGTAGTACAAAATGTTTAAGTGTGTGTGTGTGTGTGTGTGTGTGTGTGTGTGTATGTACTAGTGCACATGCACACACATGCACCATGACACTCAAGTGCAAATCAGAGAACAACCTGTAGGAGTGGGTTCTCCACTTCTACCATGTAGGTAGCAGGTATAGGATCCGGGTCACCAGGCTTGTCAGAAGGTACCTCAGCCTGCTGAATTATTGCACCAGACTGAAAAAAGAAAATGTGCTCAAGGTTGGAGGACGCCCAGCAATGAAGAGCACTTGCTCTCTCAGAGGAGCCACACTCAGTGCTGGGTGCCTCACAACTACCTCTAACTCCAGCTCCAGGGACCTGATGCCTTCATCTGCCTTCCATGGGCACAGGCATACATGAGGCATGCACCCACACAGACATACATATACACAACTTTAAAAAAGTTAAAAAAACAGCTATTATCTTTTATTCAACAAAAATGCTAATGCAGTGTCCAAAACGTTCTTCCTTCTGTCTGAAAGAGTTTTATTTTTATGGTTATTTAAATAGGCTGATGTGAGAGTTGAGTTTGGAGTTTACATGGGAAATCAAAGAAATATTTAAACTATATTAGTTTGGGTTAGATTCTCCCTGCAGAGTTCCTTCAAAACAGACTGTTTTTATTGCAATATTTCTTTAGAAAGTCTGTGGAGTATTTTATTTTATTTTACCAAAGCCCAGGAGCACATGAATTCCTTAAAAATTCTGATATTGTATCAGTGATTGCTAGTGGTGTTGGATATTTTTAAGGAAGACATTATTACAGTGGTGTTCTCATTTCACAGTGGAGACATAACAACTTTGAAACTATTTCCTTGTCATGGAATTTAAATAGGAATAATTTAAATGTCCATCCATGAAGGAAGAAGAAATAAAATGTTATTGTCATGTGATGGACTGTGATTCAGCAGTTTAATAAATTAGATCTACGTATATTAATCTGTCTATATCTCTATATATCTCTGCAGAATGAAGACAGGGAAAAGGAGAGTGGTAATAAAACAGAAGCAGAAACTTACGATTTTTAGATGCAGAAAGATTTAACTATACATAGTTTGACTCGTGTGCTGCATTGGGAAGGCACACACAAAGTCACCTCCAAGGCTTCTATTTAATAAAGAGAGAAAGGGTTAAGGGAGTTTACTGGTGTGATGCTTAATATCAACAATCAACAATCAACTTGATGAGCTCTAGATTCACCTGTGAGACAGACTTCTGAGCATGTCTGTAAGGATTGTCCTGATCAGGTTAATTGCAGTGGGAAGACCCGCCCACGGTGGGTGGCACCATTCCCTAGATGGGACCTTGGACTGTGTAAAAAGGAAAATGAACTGAGCACAAACATTCATTTCTCTCTGCTTCTTTACTGTGGATGAAATATCTATGGATGCTCCATACACCTGTTGCTGGGACTTCTCCATCAATGACAGGCTGTACCCTGGCACTATGAGCCAAAATAAACCAGTTCTTCCTTTAGTTGTTTTTGTCAAGGTATTTTTTTTTTGAAAAATGATTCAGGGGCTGGAAAGATTGCTCAATGGTTCCCAGAACCTGCATGGTAGCTCTCAACTGTCCATAATTCTAGTTCCAGGGGGTCCAGTGCCCTCTTCTGGCCTGCATTTATTTGATTACTTGTTATTATTCATTTGATTTATTTGTAACTGTATACATGTGCTTGCCTAGTTTTCTTCTTCATACTCAGTCTGGTACTCCAGCTCACAGGACGGGCTGGCCACATTCAAGGTGGTCCCTTTGTGTTTTCCGCTAACACCTTCACAGTCTTGAGCAGAGGTTTGTCTCCTGTGTGATTTTAAATCTATTGAGTTGGCAATATATGTGAGCCATCACAGTTAGATAAAACACAACAAAAAATAGACAAAAAAAAATCCACGGTGTGGAGTCTAATGAGAAAGAAACCTGTCAGTAGGGAGCGGTCCACAGCAACACAACAAATGGGGCTGGAAAACGTTGATGGTGTCAGGTCAGAGTTTCTGTGAAGAGCGGTTGACAGGGCTCCACTGTGCAAGGTAAAGAGGTGTTTGAGAAGGGTGAGAAGACCCCTGACTGGACAAGGATTAGCGTTTAAAAATGACCCAGGCCAGGCCTCACCGTTAGACCTGTACTTGTAGCTGGTTTCGAGGCAGGAGGACCACAAGTTCAAGGACTGTCTGGCTTGAGAGTGAGTTCAAGGCCAGCCTGGGCAGCTTAGAAACACCATCTCAAACTAAAAACTACGAAGACGGTGTATGTGGGGGCACTAGGGGGATAGGGGACTGGGGTGTAGCCTGATAGTACAGTGCTTGCTTAGCATGCATGAGGCTACAGCTTCAATCAAAACATGGCAAGATAAAATAGAAAAAGATGGAGAGGGAGGGAAGCAGGAAGAGAGACAGAGAGAGGAGGAAGGGGAACAGGAGAGGGAGAGGGGGGAGAGGAAGAGAGAGAGAGAGAGAGAGAGAGAGAGAGAGAGAGAGAGAGAGAGAACAAGAACCAGTTATATTCTGAGGACCAGAAGCCACGACAAGGAGCGGAGCATATGAAGATATGGGGAAGCCACTGGGAAAGAGGATAGAAGGAAACGTGGGTCAGGATTCTCCAGAGAAACAGCAAGAAGTGGATTCTATTCATATTTTAATTTGATAAGAATTGACTCACATGAGTGTGGGTCATGTCCAAGGATATGTAGTTAGCAAGCCAGGAGAGCTGATCCTGCATGTTCGAGAAGAACCAGGTTGAGTCTGAAGGTGGGAGAAAAGTAGTACCTGAGGCTGAGCAGGCGGGAAAAGCTCTTTCCACTCAGCCTTACTGTCCTCCTTAGAGGTTCAATGGGCTGAGTGAGGACATCCATACATGTGCAGGCTGCTCAGACTGTGGACTCTGTTATCCAGACACATCCAGAGCATGCTCAACCAAGTGTCCAGACAGGCTGTGGTCCAGGCAGGTTGATACACAAAATGGACCATCTCAAGGAACAAGGATGAACATACTGAGAGAAGCTTCAGGCTGAAATGTCTGCAAGGAAAAGGGGAAGGAAGGCAGGGTTGGGGCCTCTGCAGAGAGCTGAGAAAGCCTCAGGCTGAATGAAGGAGGCCCCGGTAGAAACCAGCTGGTTGTAGCAATGCTTTCCCATCTGGCTGCAGCAACCTAAGGAAGGTGTTCACTAATGTGAACACACCACAGGTCCTACAGTGTGGCAGCTGGAAGGTGACCTTGTAGACAGCAGAGTACCTGTTACAGACCTGCTATGGAGAAGTGTCAGGTGACCTCAGGACTGTAGATAGGTCTGTGTAGTGGAACAGAAGGAGACATCCTGGGGAAGCCTTGTGCTCCCTGCTGGACACAGGTCAAAGCAAGGCAAGGGTCTTTATTAGCTATCTTGTTATCACTATGAGAAAACAGCCTAAACAGGACCATTTTATAGAGAACCAGGGAGGTATTAGACTGAATACTTGAAAGACAGACAAATCATTAGAATGTCCTTGGGGAATGGACTTCACATTGGGCAGTTCAGTGAATCTCCCTTTATTAGTTCAGCTCAGCAGGCATGGTGTTCAAGTGGGTGGGACTGGTGGCATAGAAATTGGGGGCAGGTATCTAAGGAGTATATGAGGACTGTAGATGAACACCCAGTGGCAGATTTGATGGTGGTGATCTAGAAAAAGGCAAACATCTGGATGCTTCCTGCGTTTTCTGGGTTGTGTGAGTAGCTAGATGGGGGCAGAGGATGTATATTTAGAAGCTGAGTATTGCCTAGCCTGCCCCTCCCTCCCACTTCTCTCTCTCTCTCTCCCTTCTGACAAACAAAGTCTCCCCTATTTTGAGCTAGCCTTGCATACACTACATACAGATGATGGCATTGAACTCCTGATCCTCTTGGCTCTCCCTCCTGAGTGCTTGGATCATAGGTGTACACTACAATACTTGGTTTTTGGGGAGCTGAGGGCTGGACCTAGACCTTCATGCGTGCTGGATAAGCATTCAACCAAGTGAGCTACATCCCCCAGCCTCACCAAAATCAACACCTCAAACAGTTTTTGCTTTTTAATTATACAGGGAAAATACAGCCAAACAGTCAATTCTCCAACCCCCCCTCCCTGTAGCCAGAGGCTGTAACATATGTAAGAGGCCTTATGGGGATATATTTGTTCTCAACTAAAAGGAGAGTGGCATCTAAAATAACAAGATGAATATTTATAACTGAGAAGCCATCATAGAAAATAAAATGATCATAAATACATTAAAGTAATAAAAATGGGAAAAAAAGAGGGAGAAAAATGAATGAAACAAATAGGAAACAGGATAAGAGACCTAAAGCCAAGCACATGAGGAATCACATTACATTATGACCATCTCAGGATGTTTATGTTCCCAGTAACAGCATTAAAAACACATAGAACAGAAACATCAAGAGAAAATCCCCAGACAATTGCACAGTTAGAGCCAGGAACTTCAATACTCTTACCCTAACAGTCAATAAAGCAAGCAGACAAACATTGACCTGGCTTCATATTTTAGAAGTCTGTCTCCAATAACAGCAGAAGGGACACTCCTCTCAAAGCTACATGTTTCTACCATGACAGACTGTATTTTGGGCCAGAAAATAGGTCTCAGTAAAGCAAACATACTCAAAAATACAAAATATTCTCAGCAGTGATGGCATTAAAGGAGAAACCAATAACAAAAAGATACCTGGAAAATATCAAACCAAGGAATGTTCTGTCCCCAGTTTAAGGTTCAAAGAATAAATGGAAATAGAAAGCATTTTCAATTTAACTGAGAAAATGCAACATTTCAAATAGATTGGATAGCACTGCACTTCAGCAGTAATTACAGGGAAATCTGTAATGCTGCAAACTAATATTGAAAAAGAAGAAACAGGGCTGGAGAGATGGCTCAGGGGTTAATGTGCACTGGTCGCTCTTCCAGAGGACTTGGATCTGATTCACAGCACTCACATGGAGGCTCACAACCATCTGTAGCTCCAGTTCCAGGGGGAATCTGATGCCTTCTTCTGGCCTCTGTTGGCACTGCATGCAGACCGTACATACAGGTAAGACACCCGTACATATAAAATTAATTTAGAAATATCTTTAAAGGCAGACAGAAGTGAATATCCACAGGCAGCTTAACTTCCATGTAAGAGAAGGAAGGAAGGAGGAGAGGAGAGGGAGGACAAAGGGACAGAGAGACAGTAAGGCAGAGAAGAGAGAGAGGAGAGAGAATAGAGAGAGAAAATGCAAATGGGTAAGCCGAAGAAAGAAAGAGTAGAAATCAATAAAACAGAGGAAAAAGTGATTTATAGTATTTCAAAGTGGAAGTAACCTGAACTTCCATTAGTAGGAAAAATAATGAGCACATTGTGGTATATACATCCACTGGAATACTACTACACAATTAAAAAGGAACCATTACTACACTCAGAGATATGGACCAGCATCAAATTGTTCAAATATATTGAAAGGATCTAGAAAATTTGGAATGTCTCCATACGGTTCTATCCAACAATCTAGAAAATGCACAAGTAATTTATAGACACACAAACAAGAGTGGCTGCTAGATACTGGAGTTATGAGGAAGACAGAGGCAAGGATTAAAATGGAGAGGGATAGGTGTGCTCATTATTTTCTTTATGGCAATGATTTACCAGGCCTACAATTAGGTCAAAATTAACATAACTTTCACTTTATATTCGTGTAGACTGGTTATGTCAATCATAAAGCTACTTTAAAAAATAGCTTTTTAAAAGTAAAGCTACTTTTTAAAATCTCTGATTGCTACTTGGTACAAAGAAGTGTTAAATCTGCTGTAGTTTCTCCTTTGTGTGAAACAGGGTCGTGTATTAAAATTCTTAGTGTCTTGGAATCATAAGACACAGCAGTGAATACCTTTGACCCAAGACTCTGCTGGCTGAGACATAACAGTGCAGACTCCCAAGGGATAATGTACAGAAGACAGAAATTGTTTTTAGATGTGTCAAGATCAGAGCATTCTGATGTCAAGCCCCATAGCAGGAGGATCACAAGTTCAAGGCCAGCCTGAGCTATGAAATGAGTTTAAAGACAGTATAGATCAGTTAGAATCTTTCTCACAGTAGAAAACACAAATGAGCACTTGCCCAGAGTCTGTGAGTCCCTGAGTTTATCCCTAGGTATTCAAAGGCAAGATGAAGTCATTCTGCTAGAGGTTGGTAGGAGACCCAGGAGCATCCTAGCTTGTCATGATTGTTCTCTAATTGCCTCTGATCCAGTCTCTACACCAAATCTCATCTTCCTTTGCAACAGATATCCAACCAGAGGTTCATCCCAGGAAACCTACATTTCTCCTGTGTTTGCAAAGAGGATGATCACGTGTAGCTGGAGACCTTCTCTCTAGCCCCCAAGCCCTGTTTGTCCGACAGCCCACTTATAAAATAAACACACAGATGCTTATATTATTTAAACTGCTTGGCCATTAGCTCAGGCCTACCATTGTCTAGCTCTTACTCTTATATTCAGCCCATTCCTACTAATCTATACTTTGCCATGTGGCTCGTGGCTTTCTGGTACCTTACATCTTCCTTGTCCTGGTGGCCACTGGCAGTGTCCCCTCCTGCCTTCCTGCTCTCCCGATTCTCCTCTCTCTTAGTCCCGCCTATACTTCCTGCTTGGCTACTGAGCAATCAGTGTTTTATTTACCAATTAACCATCCACAGCAATCACGTGATAAAAACGGAACTGCTGTGTATGTAGATAGTTATAGCCTTGAATTCACAAAATGGTGCCTGAAATTGCCAATGGGTCTGTCTCATTATATTGTAAATGTGGTTGTTTATTTTCTTGTCTCTAAAGTTGATTGAGACAGAAATGAAATTTTGAAAAGAAAACCCTTGCAGACAGAATTTCTGGTATTTTTGAAGTGACTTTGAATTCTCGCCCTGCTCAGAAGCAGGCTTGGTGTCACTGGACAAGCCTTTAAGTCTTTGTGTGTGAGGTCTCTGTGCTGTGAGATGTGGATCCCACCACAGGGCACCTAGCTAGTGTGAGTGCTCAGTAGTACAGGCAGAGTGCTTCAAATGGAATACTGCTCTCCTGCTAAGCTGCTTCAAGCATGTTGGTCTGTTTCCACGTCACGTGATGAGGTAGAGAGAAGCAAATGACCTGTCCACAGTCATTCAGCAAGTGAGGGGCAAAACCAGGCAATGTCTTGGCATGATTGCCTCCTAGTCTTGCAACAACCTCTGGCTGCGTGCTGCAGTATGAGCAGTGTCAGCAGAGCAGCAAAGTCTTTTCTTACCTGCTTGGCTCTCCCTGCTCTCTTTCTTCTGCACTGGCCTAGATTTTCTCAAGGCACCTTTGCCATGATCTACTGAAAGGAGGCTCTCTTCACCAAAACAAAACAAAACAAAAACAAAAACAAAAACACAGAGAAACTATCTGTGAGCACTTGTGATCACAAGCTGGATCCTGTTTGTGCTCCCATTAACTAGAGGTGTGCTTGCTTTTGTGTCCCTAGATATGAAACTTAAGATTTGACAACCACCCATGCAGACAGAAGTCATTTTGTGTTTCTAAATGGCCTTTGGAACACATTGGTAAAGAAAACACAGGAGAAATGAAAAGGTCTAGTGTTCTTGGCAACAAATAATAACCATTGCTAATATTTTGGCATAAACACTTCCTGTCTGTTGTTCTGTATAAAAAGCAAGACAGATAGCCCATGGCATGTTGGTTGATATACACAAAACACCCTTACCAGCTCTGGTTTTACCATGGACCCTCTTCCTCCTCACGTTCTCTGTGTCCCACCCTGATCTTCCTTCTGGCTTCACTGCACCTGAGCCTTCCTGGGTGGCAGGTCATTCTGTGCCCTCTCCACCCTGTCTACTGTTGCTTGGACAGCAGCATTTCCTCTTTCCATCTCAGTGCCCTAACTTCACCATTTCCCTGTAGCTGGAAGTTTTCCTGTGTCCCAGCTGGACCCTGCAGTAAGGATGAATCTCTCCTGCCCAGTCCTGCAGCTGCTCAGACCCAAATAAACATACAGAGGCTTAATATTATTTAAAATTGCTCAGCCATTAGTTTAGGCCTACCACTGACTAGCTCTTACATTTAAACTCAGCCTATTTCTGTTAATCTATATGTTGCTACATGTTCTGTGGCTTTACCTGTGTGCCATTGCATGCTGCTCCCTGGATGGCAGGCTGGTGTCTCCTGACTAAGCCTTCCACTTCCCAGAAGTTTCCTTGTCTCTGTATCCTACCTATACTTCCTGCCTGGCTACTGGCCAATCAGCATTTTATTTATCAACCAATCAGAACAACACATTCACAGCATACAGAGCAACATCACCCATCATTTCTCCCTTTCTTTCTATTTAGAAGGAAGATTTTAAATTCAACATAGTAAAATTACTATAACAAAACAGTTACCAAGCAAGAATTACAGTTATAATATCTAGTCTATTTGTATTTGGCAAAATTAAAGAAAATATTTTATCACCTATACTATATTTGTGAGTCTAAAGTTTTATATGTACCTTTTCTCTTATCATAACTAAGGAAAATCATAATAATAACTATCTAGTCTTCAACTACATCAAAGACTTCAGAAGGATATAATATTACCTAAGTAAATAGGAAGAGCATTGTAAGCAACTTCCAAAAATCTAGAATGACAGAGACAGCTGCCTGCTTGGACAGTCATCCAAAGCTCCTCTGTAATGTTAGGGCATCTAGCCATCTTCAGCCCATAGGCCTAGTCTTTCAGTCACTTTTCTCTGTGTGCTGTAGAATGTCTGGGAATTTTTTCTGTGAAGCAGGAACCTGAAGGACCATTTTGTCTTGCAATGTTCAGTGGCAACCTTCCTATAGTCCTGCATGTCCATTTTATATAACATTTTGTCCAGAAGTCCAGGCAAGAATAGTTTCTTGTCCAAATGGCTATTTTTGCCAAGAAGAAGATTAGACAAAAAAGGGAAAATGCTGTGGGATAATGCTTTTATACATTGGCTTAATAAAATGCTGATTGGCCAGTAGTTAGGCAGGAAGTATAGGCAGGGCAAAGCAGACTAAAGGAATTCTGGGAAGTGTTAGGAGTTACCAGCCAGACATAAAGGAAGCAAGATGTGAAGGTGGAACTGAGAAAGGGTACCAAGTCACTTGGATAAACATGAATAAGAATCATGGGTTAATTTAATTGTAAGAGCTAGTCAGTAATAAGGCTGAGCTAATGGCTGAGCAGTTATAAATAATATTAAGTGTCTGTGTGATTATTTTATAAGCAGGCCATGGAACTACAGGGCCCAGGCAGGACTAGAAATCTTCTAGCTATATTTCCTACCTCCCAAAGCTGTCCAGTCTGCTCCCACACAGCCTCAAGGAACTTTTCTTTGTGGATAATTGGACACTTGTGAATCTGTTCTGTGACATCTCTTGCTTCTGTTGATGGCCACCTCCACTGAGAGTCCAATTTCTCTATCCACTCTCCCCACTTCCCATTCCAGGTTCAACAACACTCACCTTATGAGCAAACAGATGAGCTCTTCTGTACTCATTTTAACCACTGTGATGAAGGTTTCTAGTGGATGGCCACGATGACTTTCTCGTGGCTTTGTTTTGGCAGAAGACTTCAAGGTCTGGAGGTGGGAACCATCTGGAGAACACTTTCCAGCAAAGAGCTGGGCCATCTGTGAATGTTTCCAGAAAGAAGAGGTCCAACACACATCTCCAGCCCACATATGACATGGGAGTTAAAGGGGCTTAAGAAGGAAAAGAAGCAAGCACCAGGGCAGGGTACATGCTCATACTTAAATCTTTGTGCCTTGGGGTATGTTTCCAGAGAGGACAATGCTGGGGTCAAGGTCATTGGGTATCACTCACTTTGTCTTCAGCAGCTGGTGCCATGTGTGATGGATTGAGGCAATGGATCCAGACTCAAATACTCATCAGTGTTTAGTCCTCTTTTCTAAAGGCTTTTGGGTAATTGCCTCTAGAGGAGCTTTTAAGGGACTGGGAGGTGGCTCAGAGGGTAATGGGCTTGTTGACCAATCCTGGAGGCCTGAGTTCAATCCCTGGGACCCATGTAAAGTTGAAGGGAGAGAGCCAACCCCACAAAGTTTTGATCTGGTCTCCACACATATATGATGGTATGCATGCTCTGGTCTGGTCTCCACACAAATATCATGTATGCATGCTGTGCTCTGGTATCCACACATATATCATGGTATATAGGCTGTCCTCTGGTCTCCACACATATATCATGGTATGCATGCTCTGCTCTGGTCTGGTCTCCACACAAATATCATGTATGCATGCTGTGCTCTGGTCTCCACACATATACCATGGTATATAGGCTGTCCTCTGGTCTCCACATATATATCATGGGTTTCTAGAATGCATTTCCCGTCCTGTCCTCTCTGAGACAAAGGCTCCTACCCTGCTGGCTGTGTATGTGGAATGTGGAAGGAAGATAGCCAAAAGCTACGGGCACCATCATGAGACCCCAGAGGAGGACTTGTGTGGGGTGGGGCATGCAGAAGAAGTGGAACCAAAAGCTAAGAAGAAGCAGATAAAATTCTGTTGACTTGGCAGATACCACTCAGTTAGGCCCGGAGGGATATGCGATGCTACTGGAATGAAATCAAGTTGTTGCCATAGACCCCCAAATGCAATAGCTTATGTTATACAAAAATTTATTTCTCAGGTAACAAACCTGGATGGGCAAGTTGTCCTGGGCAGTTCGCAGGTGTGGTGCCATGAGGTCCACCAGCAACTAGGCTCATGGGTCACTCTGACTCCTCAGGCCACGTGCTCCATCCTTGAGTCTAGCCTCTGACCCCAGGACGGGGTCGGGGGGAGGGCATGGAGAGAAAGCAGCCTCCTGGTGAATGTGGCCATGGCACTGCAAACATCTTTCTTTTGCATCCTGTAGGCAGTGCGTCCCACGTGGCCACAGGCACTCATGGAAACAGAAGGTGTAGTGCCTCTGGCAGCTCCTTACCACTGTGACAAATATCTGAGGGTAGGTTTGCTGTGTCTGGTGGTTCCAGAGATCTGGGTTCTGACTTCATTGTCTATGGGATGTACTGACACAAAAAGGACATCATAGCTGAAGGGCAGGTCCAATCATCTCACTTCAGACATCAGAAGAAGAGAGGGAGGAAAGGAAGATATCAGCCATCTCTGGTGAACCAGACCCAGCATCCAAAAGTTTCTAGCACTTTCCATTAGCGCCAATAATAATGAATTACAAAACCATCATTGATTAGCCAGAGCCCTCATGATCCAGTTGCCTCTCAGTGACTGATCAACTGTTTGAAGACTTCAGCTCCAGTGCAAGAGAGAGCCTTTTGGGAACCATCTCAAAAGCTCATCACTATGTATCCATCAGTGCCACATCTCAGGACTCTGTCAGTGCCAATACAACATGCACTGGTAAGGAGTGGGTCTGCCAGTTATTTCTAAGACACCATGTCACTTCTGTACTGTATAAAGCACCCAACACTGAGGAATACCTGTCACTTTCCACTAAAGGAGTCCCGCTTGGAGACACCGTAGCTCTGTGGCTAGAACAATGCTGCTCAACCTTCCTAATGCTGCGACCCTTTAATACAGTTCCTCATGCTGTGGTGACTTCAAACCATAACATTATTTTCATTGTTACTTCATAACTGTAATTTTGCTACTGTTATGAGTCATGGTGTAAATATCTGGTATGCAGGATGATCTAGGGAGACCCCTGCCAAAGTGTCGTTTGACTCCCGGGTTGAGAACCATTGTACTAGAAGTTTCAAAGTTCCTAACTTGATTCAGTAACCCAGATGGCTCAAGAAAATTTCAAGTCGGTCTCTAGCACTTTCCAAAATGAGAATCTAGGAGAGAGCAAAAGGAGAAAGTGAGGCTGGAGAAAGATCTAGACCTAGAACCACCTCACGGATTCTGGTGCTACCGGCCAGCCTTGTGTCTTGTGTCGGTCATTGGAGAACATTTTGGTTGGTATTATAGAGCCCATTCCCCAAATCTGGCAGTAGGAGGTGCAAGTGAAGTTCTAGGGCACAAAATTTAAGGAGACTGTAAATGTCAGAGCTGTGTAAGTAATGAACTGCCATTGGCAAGACCCTGAAAATGCATACTTCTTTAAATCACATAGGTCACTTCTGCTGGCTGTAGCCCCATACTGCCCATAATACCAAAGTATTTACTAAAAAAGGAAGGAGCAGGTGTTCCAAAGAGAATCCAGACAGCAGTACTTTTCTCTTACTTCCACATGGACATCTTGTCCATAAGATACAAAACTACCATCCACTAAAATAGAAACTACTCACTGCAACATTGCAGAGCTAGACATTAACACCGGGTCAGTTGGTTCACCAGGTCAGGGCAGATACAAGTAACAAGGACATATATGCAACTCTTGCCCTGCCGTTGTTATTGTTAGTAGTATGTGCCAATGCTAGGTATTTTCCTCAGTTGCCCTCCACTTTATTTTTGATGATTTACTGATGTATTTATTTTAATTTATGTGTATTAAATTAAGTTTGTGAGCCTGCGTGAGTCTATGTGCACCACATGCATGCAGGAACCTGCAGAGGTCAGGAGAGGGGGTCAGGTACCCTGAAACTAGAGCTACAGGCAGTTGTGAGCTGTCCTATGGGTGTGGGGAGCTGAACCCCAATCCTCTGTAAGAGCAGTAAGTGCTCTTAGCAGCCGAGTCATTTCTAGCCCTCTACCTCATTTTTTTTGGACAGGGTCTCTCACTGAGTTTTAGACTGGCTGGTTATCAAGTCCCAGGTCTGCTAGTCTCTACCCAGCACAAACACCAGCACCTCCACCCACTCCCTGATTTTAGGGGTACTGGTGGCATGAACTTGGGCTTTCATGCCCACTGAGGCATCTCCCCAGCCTCTAGTCTTCTCATTGTTGAGCTTATTTGAAGAAACCCAGAGGCTTCTGGACTTTTACAGAAAAAATGATAGGCTCCCCTAAGTTCTACACTTTTACCAAATGCCACTGAGCACCGATGCTGAGGCTGTGTGGCACTTGTCCAGTACCTTTACCAAAAATAACTTGAGCTTCCACCCACCCCCGGCTGCTCGCAACTGAGTGTCACAGAAGCGCACGCAGCCTTTTCTCTGGCAGGTAAGACAGCTCCAATGAAAGCCACTTGGCTGTCACCAGGGAGGAGTTTGCTCTGCACCAGGTCACCACTCCACTAGCCTTCACTCAATAAAGGTTGATGACTTGGAAGTGACACTTGCTCAGGCAGAAGAAAAGGTGGAACAGATCTGCCCTCAGGTACTCTCTGCTCCATCCATGCCTTCCTGTGGCCAAGAAGCGTGATCATGGTGGCTCATAACCTTCCATAACTCCAGTTCCAGGGGCTCTGACACCCTTTTCTGACCTCTCTGGGCACAGGCATACAATTAGGGCACACATGTACATGCAGGGAAAACACTCATACACATAGATGAAATCTTAAAAAAAAAACTTTAATTATAAAACAAAACACAAGTGTGGGTGCTCTGTGTGTGTGAAGTGCATGCTGTAGGATGGATCATTCACAAGTGTCTTCCACCTGCATGTGTGTGCACATACTGATAAACCAATACTGTCAACAGTCAATTAAATCTATAGGGATGGTGATACCTAGGAAATCAGTATAGGCTATGTAGGGGCCAATTGGTGGCCTTCAGAGACTTTGGAGGCTCTTGCTGAAGCTGGCTTTCAAGCTAAGACAGGAAAGATGAGATGGGGTGAGGATGTAGCTCAGTTGGTGGAATGCTCACTGCCTAGCATGCACAAAGCTCTGAGCTCCATCTCTAGCCCTGCGTAAACCAGGAATGGTGATGCACACCTATTATCCCAGCACTCAGAGCAGGGAGGATCAGAAGTTCATGTTTATCTTTGTCTACAAGAGCAAGAATGATGCTAGCCTGAGATACATGAGACCCTGCCACAAGACAGCCAGACAAACAGCAAATAAAATGAATTATTTTTTTAAGACTCAGAACTAGAAAAGAGCTAGACAAGTTTAAAGCTTCAGTCAAGGGGATGCTTCCTAAATGTAAGCCAATTAACTCTGACCAGCCAGCTGAAACCACATGCCATGTCTGGAGAAAACACCAATCATCTAAGGAAGAGGATGTAGAACTAGAGAGATGGCTCAGCAGGTTTAGTACAAGGACCTGAGTTCAATCCCTCAGACCCATGTAAGAAAAGGTGTGGTGGCCCAGGCTTGTAATACTGCTGCAGAGTGGGGCTGAGCAGCTCCCTGAGGCTCACTGGTTCATGAAAGATTGTCTCAAAGACAAACCCAACAGCATGTACAGCTTGTGAGGTCTGACCTCCACATATATCTGCATCCACATGAACGAGTGTACATGCATGCACTTGCCCATGCATACACACACACACACACACACACACACACACACACACACACACACAGAAGCAGTATACAAAAGAGCAGAGGGCAGGCACACTCAATTTGAAAACCAAAAGGAATCCAAGGAAGGGAACACATTTGTATGCCATAAACCCAAGTCTTAAGTGTTGAAATTGAATCAACAGTTTAAAACAAATATTAAACAATATTTTTGGTATATGATAGAATTATCTAGAGGGGAAGGAATTCCCATGTGATACTGTATCTGGCAGTATCTAGCTGTGCATGATGAGTACTGAGCAAATAAATAAGCACCACTAGATTCTATATCTCTGTGGGTCTCTCTCTCCCTGTCACCACTGGACACTGCTTAATTTATAGAAGAGTTAGGGTCTGCCCCTGTGATTGGCATACCCCAGCCTATCGTGTGTGTGTGTGTGTGTGTGTGTGTGTGTGTGTGATATTAGTTTGATTTTTTTAAACCAACCAAACAAACAAAACTATATACTGCATTTGATCTTGCAATTTAAAAATCATTTGTTTCTTCCAGTCTATTTTGGAATTTTCTAGTCTGATTTGATCTTCCTGTCTTCCATACCTGTTTTTCTTATCCGTGGTTTCTGTTATTGTGAGCCACTCATTTCAAGCTTCTTATGCATTGATTTATTCTCTGTTCCTGTGACACTGTAATTGGTCTACAGGTGAAGTATTGGACAGATGTCATTCATCAGCGCCCCTGTTTCACAGTTACCATGGGCAGGATTGGCTAATGGTGCTAGCTCTTCTTAGCAGCCCTTCATATGAGCTCACCATTTGCTCCTCTTCAGGTGAAGGATTGACAGTTAAAACATCATTTTTTCATGGAATGGAAACACAGAGACAGAGCAGATGGTTTACAATGTAGCAAGGAGTTTTCCCCATCAGGATACCTGCTTTCTGGCTCTAACAATTTAGTCTCAATTTTATGACACATTCTTGGGTGACTTCTCTCCTTTGACTGACTAATACCCATCAAACCAGGATGACTAAAATGAGATTTCCCACAGAGAAAGGAAGTCATTCCTATGTCTTCTTAGAGATGAGAGGATTTTGATGTCATCAGGCCCAACGATCTATAAAATAGATGACTCTTTCTCTGTGACTCTCTCTGAAGGTCATCCAGCTCATTAGCTCAACTGGGATCACCTCTGTTGATCAAGAATGGTCTAGCTTTTCAGTAAAGGAAGAGAAAGACCTACCTTGGAGATTTGAGAAGCAACCTTATGCTTATGACATTGGCCCTACATTGGCCTTTTGTAACACTAATCCCATTGTCCCTACAGTCCTGGCCCTTGTGGTGGCCAGCTGTGGGATGGTGGGCAAGTCCCCCGGCCTGGCTCTTCTCAGCCTCAGGTTCTGCCAAATATAGGTGCTAAAACCAGGGTCACTTTTCCATCAGCAAAACACGGCAGGGTGATACTCAGAGAGTATCAGCAGTGATCAACTTAACTTTGCAAGTTTGCTTAAGGAAGGTCATGGAATCAGGGGCCAGTGGACTCAAATCCTTCACATCCCTGTCCATCTTAGTGTTCTAGGCCTCCACAGTGTTTACCAGGGGCAGCTATATTTTCAGGTTATAGAGGTCTATGTGAGAGCTTGGTAATTACACAAAGAGGTCATACCTTAATGGGTTCAGGGGAGCTGAACCGAGTAAATGCATACAAAGGTCAGGGCAGTATCTGGTACAAACTAGCCACCTTAGCAAAGTCCTAAGATTTATTGATCACCTGCAGAGGGTGGAGATTTGAGGACAGAACCGTGACCAGGACAAGAATCAGCTCCTAGGAAACTTCCTAATGGGAAGACAGACTCAAACAAGAGATAGGGGCAATTGACACAAGCCTTGGGCCGGATAGTAGGGAGTCCTCGGAAGGGCTGCACACAGCCTTGGAGATACCTCTCTCTAGGTCACCGGAAAACCACACAGCTCAGTCTTCCTGGTACAGACACACCCTTAATTAGCTCTTCTGGGGAAAAGATGGGGCTGAAGGGACATGTTAGGGCACACACAGATGATAAAGAGTCCGAAGTCTTTTCTCTAAAAGACAGCTAGGAACTGGGAGCTTCGCCTCTCCTGATGGCTGTATCTAGCTGGGAGGGCGGGAGCGTGCTCCTGGGGAGAGGAGGTGGGATCAGGGCAGCTGGGGGCCAGGTGGGCGGAGGCCGGGGGTGGGGCCCCAGGCGCTCCTCCTTCTGGGCCATCTCTGCCTCTTCCTACCTCTCTCTTCCTCCTCCTCCTTTCTGGTCCTCCCCCTCTTCCTTGGAGCGGCTCCTCCTCCTGGCAGGCTGCCGCCCAGTCAGCTGACGTCGTGCTCCAGTCTCGCCTCCCCGCCACTCTCCCCCAAAGTGGCTGCTGGGCGCCGGCGGCCGCCCACTTTCAGGCTTTGGGGAGACAGGGAAAGGGATGTGCGCCTTCTGACGTCCGGTCTTACTGCATCGCCTTGTCAACTTTCACTCCCCCACTCTCTGTCCTGACCCTCTCCACATCCCTCCTCGAAGCCACTCAGGGTGCTGTGCAGGCTCTGGGGGCAGCAGGGTTGCTGTCTGTCTGGGATGGCTTCCAATTTTAATGATATAGTGAAGCAGGGGTACGTGAGGATCCGGAGCAGACGCCTAGGGGTACGTATTCCTCCTTTCCGTGCTCCTTGCTTTGTGACTTCAGGGTCTGTGTCTGCAGTCAGCATCCCGGCGCTGGGGACTTGCCTTGTGAAGTGGCTCTCGCAGCCAACATCCCAGGCTACTGCGACTGCGGCGCTAGCGCCAGCGTCTGGGTATGTCATGGAGCTATCTTTATCTCTAGGATGGCTTGACTTTCTAACGGTGGCCACCGAGCCAGTTGACTTGGAATAAATATTTCCCGGTAGCCATGGGTGCTGTAGCTGGAAAGCCCGGCATGGTGCTGAGCCTACCGGATGTCCCCAGCCCGCGTCCCACTCGCGCCAACTTAACTTTTCCAGGGGGTGGATAGAAGCCAGGACAGAGGGCAGATGCCCAGAGGGAGATCAAGGTCAGTGACTATTTGGTCCCAGGGACTCTGCTCTGCTGTTTAGGTATTTGCAAAGGTGGAGAGAGCTGGCCTTGAACAGGGCCAACTCCCTAGTTGAAACACAGATCTAAATTTCCCTATTCTTGAGCCTAGGCAGTGGGTTTCTGTTTTTAGAATCCACCTTCTGAGTCCCATTGGACGATTATCTTGTGTGGAACATGGTACAGGTGTAGAGACCCTGGAATAGGAGAAGGAAGGAAGGAAGAAAGAAAGGAAGGAAGGAAGGAAGGAAGGAAGGAAGGAAGGAAGGAAGGAAAAAGATGGAAAGAAAGGAAGGAAGGAAAGAAAGGAAGAAGGAAAGAGAACAGAAGGAAGGAAGGAAGAAAAAGGAAGGAAGGATTCTGGTGCCCCCCTTTTTAAGACTCCCTTCCTTTTCTCTTGTTGGGGGCACTGAGGAGAAAACCATCCTGCCTTTGAATTTGAGAGTGATGGTACAGGGAGGGTACTGGAATATATAAGTGTGTGTGTGTGTGTGTGTGTGTGTGTGTGTGTGTGTGTGTGTGTGTTGCAGGTTATCTCATTTCTTTTTGCCACGTGTCAAATACTGTGGCTGTTTTCATTGGTTTTGTTTGCCAGGGTTGGGGGCGAGGCAGGGATGGGAAGTAAGTTTACTTAGCAGTGAAAGCTGGTATTAGTGAGCGTGTGAGGGCCCAGCCTTGGAGTGATCCATTGAGTATGTTCCTCCACAAATATGTGACATCCACTACCATTCTTTTATTTGGTCTCTGGACTTAAAAAAAAAAAAAACAAAAACAAAAACAAAAAAAACCCACGTGCCTTTAATTTGATTGAGAATAAAAGATATTTCTCAGTAGTAAATCTTGCTAGAGAGGATCTTCTGCTGGTGAGAAACACTCTGGACTGTTATAAAACTCTGGTTCCCTTGGCCTATTTCTTTCTTTGCTCTTTTCTGCCTTACTGGTTACTCTGTTTGAATAGTAAAGTTCTCATGTCTATGACTGTTGGAAATGCAGCATTAAGGAGAATGGTAACAGAACTAACCGACCTTACTGGATTTGCTACAGTCTCATTGATTCTCCCTGGGGTCTTCAACCCAGTGACTTCCAAGGGAAGGGGAAGAAATCCCAAGAGTATCACACTTTTTATTATCTGGTCAGTGGCTGAACATTACAGTTTTAAAGAGAGCATTAGAAAGCCACATTCTAATCTTGCATTTACTCTATCATGTCAGTGGAAGGAATTGGGACTAGACATTCATTCCATGCTAGAGAGCATTCCAACAGGAAGAAGACATGCATTATTAATGCACAGAATATGAATTATTCATGAGGATCAGAGTTGACGCCAAATCCTGACAAGGGTGATTTATAGGAAAAACTGGTTAACATCACTTTCAAGTCTTTTTTCTATATTACTATAATTGACACAATATAGTCTTGTGTGCATGCCAACAAATTTTGGATGGCTATTAGAGGCAAGAAGAGAGGGAACAAAGTCTAGTTAGCATTTGTTTTAAATTTACAGTATTTTGGGTAGTCCAGTTTCTTAAGATGTAATCATTTTGTCTGTTTTTACTCAAATGTACACAAGAATATTCATTGCATTATTGTCATCATTCATGGATAGAAAAGCCAGACTAAGACTGTGTAAAACAGGCCTTTTTTTGTCAACCTTGGTTCTACCAGTAGACCAGCCTGCTAAGATGATCATGTGCTATATTTTGTAAACACAGCAGATTAAACACAGTTGTCATCAGAACTGAGTGCCAAATAACATTTAGGTGCAAAGACTCTTGTAAAGGTGGAGGCTTCTTGTGGGAAGTGACAATAAGCACCCAGTATCCAAAGTCAAGCATGTTTGTAGTGGTAAGCCAGGCTGTAGAGAGCCTGAATCAGTACTTAACATGTATGTTCTGGGCACTGTGTGAGTCCCAGAGAGCTAGCCAGCAGGCAGAGAGTATATGTTGGCACCGCCAGTGGCCATACAGAGTGAAGGATGACCTTGCCATTGGTAACTAATATGACAATGGCTTTATTAATGGAATCCAGACAAGAATCTGTGGGAGCCATGTCTGGGAGTGTTTATAATTAAACAAGTAAACTGCATTTCATGGTAAGCAGCTGTTGTGTCAAAGAATGTCCCCAAGTTCGGTAAAAGATAAGGTAATAAGATAGGAATGAATTCTGCTTGTTTGACTCAGTAGGTCTATGACCTTTGACCTTCCCTGGTTTCAATTCTTCAATCTATACAGTGCATGTTATTTAAAGGTGTTCTTGTGAACATCGAATAAGATAATATCTGTGCCCATGCAGAGAAAGTGCATAGCATTGATTCTTATTGCAGTGCCATCTTTAATGTAATCGAAGATGAGTTAAGGCTGGCAGATGCATTGAAAGATTGTTAATTTCCTTACTTTTCTATCTAAACATGTCCAAAGGCATATTTTTATCATTATTACTATTTAAGTTTTAAATATATTTTAATGAATACATCAAAACATGAGAGTGTCCATATTTCTGGGATCATGTTATGCTTTGATAATTTGTGGTTTAAATGTTTAAATCAGGGTAAATATCTTTATCCTCATTTAGTGAAAATTTTTTTTGTGTGGCAGAATTTATTTAGCTATAGATCTTTCTTTCCTATGGAAGATGTGCTTACCAAAGATATGCATATAAATATATATGTAATAAGTTTATAATGTAAATAAGACAGGAAGCTATAACTAGGCAATTTGTCATCTATGAGGAGTCACAGATGGGGCAGCTTCAATTAAAGTCCTAAACATTGTCCTAAGCAATCAAAGTAGGTGTTAGCTACTCTTTGCTTTGGCCTTCAGAAAGCCAAATGAAATTCAGTTCCTTTAATTGAGAGGTCTCTGTGTCTTCTCGTCTGCCCTCTCTAGAGTTATCTGTACTGGCTCCTCCAGGTCTCAGGCTGTGCCCTGGGTACAATATTTGCTCAGGAATGTGGATATTTCTATTTGGGGAGTTGATGGGGAGGATGGGAATTATAGCTATCTATA
The DNA here is from genome assembly GCF_903995425.1 of Onychomys torridus. Lineage (NCBI taxonomy): Eukaryota > Metazoa > Chordata > Mammalia > Rodentia > Cricetidae > Onychomys > Onychomys torridus. The sequence continues at coordinate 129,232,363 of NC_050446.1, forward strand.
ATTACCTAATTCTCAAAAGACACTGGAGATTTCTTAGATGAGTGGAATAGGCGGCGTCTGTATCATTAACCCGCTAAGTGTGTCCTACAGACGGATTCCATCCAGATCTTCATTGAGTTTGTTTATTTGCAATGAAAAGAATTTTCTATCCATAATTATCCTGGCTGATCCACAATGTAATTCTCAGAGCTTAAGTTTAGAGCTTTTTTCCTTATCTACATGCAGTTCCTCAATGACTTAGTGTTTAAATAACCTTTTTTTTTTTTTGCTTATATCTAACAACTTATCGGCACAGACCACTTGAGCTCCACTCTGGCCCATTTTCTGTGTGCTTACATCTACAACTGAAAGCCTAGGCGGTCTTAAGCTAATAATACATGTGCAGCTGTGATTGCCTTACACGTACTTGCTTCTCCTAATATTATCTTCATCTTAGCCATTAGGCAGCATTTCAGTTGCTCTGGCAAAACCAACCCTAAGCCAGAAACCAAGGAAATCAGACACCATATCTCCCCTTCCCTTGTCTTACAGCCCACCCATAAAGAGATCTACCTAGAATCTAAGTCCTATCATCTAATCATCTGCAGGTACCACTCTGGTTGAAGCACCATTCTTTCTTCCTTGTAGTATTGGAATAACTGCCTAGTGTGTGTCTCCCAGTCTCCATCTTCATTCCTTTCTTACTCTACACCGTGTCCCCTGCAGCTGAGTCCACCACTGACCAGCCTGCATTGTTCCCATTCCTCCCATCCCTCATGCTGCTTTCCAGGTGTTCCCTCCTCCCTGTGCTCAGCTCTCACTTTGCTCTTCTCCAGGAGACCTTTCCAAACATTCTTCTTCTTTGTCCTCCCTGCTTCTGGATCCTAGACCTTTGTCTTCCACGTCTTACTACTACCTTGCACGTTTTAGTCTGTATACTTACTTGTTTATTGCTTGTATCCCCTCACTAGGGAACATGGACATGCCCATGCGATTTCTCTCTCCTCTCACTATAGCTGTGCCCACAGTAAACACACAAAGAAAACTTTTAGAGTGAGTGGATAGAGGAAGGTTCCTACCACTATTGCCTCTGATATAAGGGTGCATTAAAAAATCCCAGCATGATGATGAAGACTTGGTGTGAGCTTTAAAATATTTACCAGCCTGATTATTCTGTAAGAACAGAGAGACTCTTGAAATCCACCTAATACATGGTCATCATAAGGGGCTCAACACAATGCTTAGCACAGAGAAAACCCAATTAATATTTATTACTGCTCTATTCTCATTCCTCTCGTTAGTGCTGGGAGAGATGCGGCACTTGGCTCATGATTTTCCTAGCCTTTTCTGCACTAACTCTCGTCTTCAGAGCAGTCGCTGTTTAGGTAGAAGAACACACTTAATGTCCAAGGGATAGTTTATGTACAAGCACAAATACCACTGGCTGCTGATGCTAGCTAGGGACAGAAGAACATTTGCCTTTATAAGATTTTCCACATTATTTGCTTAAAGGGTCCATAAGGCCTCCAAAGGAACCACACATCTCCTTGAAATGCCAGTTTGAATGAACCTGCTGGTCCAGGAGATTTTCCTCTTAATTTGGATGTCTTGAAGAGCAGACAGGGAATGGGCAGATTTCAGGGAGACACATTTCCTCACCCCTTCACTTCCCTGTTTCACTTGGCCAACTATCCCAGAGAAAATTTCATATTTCATTTAAGATTTTTAGATTTTGATTAATTTGTTACAGTGCCCAGATATATTTGATGCTTTCTAGCCACTGTGACCAAATCAGGGACAGAAGCAGCTCAGGGGATGAAGGATTTATTTTGGCTCATTGCTCAGAGGCTACAGTCCACTGTGGCAAGGGAGGCATGGCAGCCACGTTGAAGCAGCTTGTAGTAGCAGGAACTTAAAAGAGGCAGCTCCTGGAAGCAAGAAACTCAGTCAGGAAGTGGAGCTTGGCTACAGCCTTCAGAGGCTACCCTGAGTGGCCTAATGCCAGTGGGCAAAATAACCCCAAATGTTTCACAGTCTCCCCAAACAATACTCCAAGCTGAGGTACGTGTTCTTCCAGATGAGCCTGTGGGGGATGTTTCACATTTAAACTATAATACTTGAAAATTAAGTATCATCACTTGAAAAGTATATAAATAAATTAAGGTCACCTTATGACTTTCTGATATGTATTGAGGCATCCTTCCATGCAAATGCAACTTCCAGTAAGATCTGTAGAACGGTTTGCCCTCTTTACAGGACAGAGGGCTTTGGGTGAAGTTTGGCAGTAGTAAAATGAAAGTCAGGTAGATTCTCTGTATGCAGTGAGGTGAAAATCCTTTAGTGTCCTGGCTCTGTCTAACTGCCTAACTCAGCTTTACTGACACGATTTCCATATCAGGAACAGATTTCCAGCTGACATCTCAGTCCTCATGGAAGATATGATTAATTGTGCATGTATTCAGCTTTTAATTATCATCACCCAAATTGATTCAGCAATGAATGGCCAATTTAATGCCTGTGTATGAAGACATAAATGAAGTTACTGATACACTGATATTCAGACATCTGCCAGCATGTTTTTAAATTATATCCATTAGGTGACGAGCAGTATTTATTTTTTTGGTCAGGAATAATTTACCTTTGGTTGCTTTAAGAATTTGTTTCCCATGTGAAATACATCTATGGTCATTATTATCTGTCAAATGTCCACTGAGTTCTCACCAGTATTGTGGCTCCCTGCAAACTACCTCAACCTGGACAGCTCAGTCATTGTCATCTGCAAACTGACTGACTTAAAAGCTTGTGCTATTAACTGGTTGTTTATACATTCACAGTGTTCAAAGGTCCACAGTTGTAAGTGATCACATCAGCTATGGGTGGGAATGATAGCTGAAGATAGCCCCCTTTCCCAAAGATAGCCAGAGATAACCCCATTTTCCCACATTTGTGGAATGTAGGAGGCTGTGCTCAAGTTTCCTCTTACTCTGGAATTTTGGCTACGGTTGGATGAGAGTCTGAGCTAGGAAAAGATGAGGTTTGCTGTTCTCCTCCGCCCCCATTCCTGTGGGATTCAAAATGAAGTTGTGAATTTTGAAATGCCATGAGATGTGTGTGAATGCAGGAATTAAAATAGCACCTTTCTAACATGTGGCCGGGTGGTGTTTGGGTAAGGATTTGGAAGCTGATTTGGGGAGCATTTGTGGGCCCTCCTACTTTACAAGAGTTCTAAGCCTGAGTGTTGGTATGTGTTGTGCTCTGGCATGGAGTTCTTAGCCAGCCTTAGGAGATGAGATTTGGCAGACTTCTTTGTGGTGATGTGTCACACCTGGGAACCTTCCTGCCCTAGGCTGATCCCAGACCCTGTCCAAAAGTATCATGAGCTCATTTGTTTTCAGCGGAAACTTTTATTTTTAGATAATTGTAGGCTCACATGGAGTTGTAAAGAATCAAGGTAGAGGCCTGGGGGGAAATGACACATTTAGTAAAGGGCCTTGCTAGCAAGAGTGAGGACCTGAATTTGAATCCCCAGAACATACATGAAAAAGCTGGGCACAGTGCCTCCTACCCGTAACCCCGGTGCTGTGAGATGAGAGGTAGAGGTAGGGGGTCCTGGACACTTGCAATGGGATGAAGTTCCAGGCCCATGGCAGAGTCCTTCAGAGCTGTCCTTCACTTCCCCATGGTACCAACTCTTGATACCATTTAGTTCTAGAATTCTGTCACTCCCAGAATGAAACCTTATGGAGTCTTTGGGAAAGAGGCCTGGTTTCACTCACAGTCATTGTCTCCGGAGTCCTCCGTTCTCTTGGGATGCTGCCAGATGCTGGATGGCACTCCATGGTATTGATGGGTCAGAGGTCCTTTGGACCTTTCACTTGTTGAAGAACATCTGTCCAGATTGGGCTGTCAGAGAGAGGGCCTATGAGACACTTGTGTGCAGGGTTTTGTGTGAATGCACGTTTTGGAACTGTGTTGAGATACTCATGAGAGCCATTGCAAGGCTGGGTGGTACTTGTAGATTGAGTTGTTTGATAGTTTGTTAGAGAGGCTTTTTAGAACAGAATAAAATAGAATTTGTGTATATGTGTTTATACATAAATATGTTTAATATAATAAATATATAGAGTGTGAGTGTGTGTGTGTGTGTGTGTGTGTGTGTGTGTGTGTGTGTGTAGTAAGAGTCATTAGATTGGCTTACTTCTTAAGGGGCTACTATTCCAACATTGGAATGTCTGTGTGCTGAGGACAGAGAAAACCCAGTAGATTGCTCACTTCACAATGTCAGCTGGCTCAGCAAGCCTAGACCTAGCGTGGAGGTCTAGAGGTCCCTGGAGAATACTGGTTGGAAGGCCAGAGAGGTAGGACTCTATGGCAGCAGGAGATAGCAGCAGTAGCTAAAGTCCCATGTGTTGAGGAAGAATAATGCAGGCATCCAGGCAAGATGGCCTTTCCTTGACTCTCCAGTTAGAAGGTGCTGGCTTCCTTGAGCCAGTTAGATCTTTCTGAAAAGGAGCACACACACACACACACACACACACACACACACACACACACACACGTCTCCTAGGCCATTCTAATTCCTCCTGAGTTGACAAGCATCAAGCAGTCTTGCTATTTTTATATTCATACCAGTAATGTGTGAGCGATGCATTTCTCCACATACCCTCCAGAAGTTGATGCTGACTTTAGTATAACTCTGGCCATCCTTGCGGGTATGTAGAGGCATTGCCTATGACTTTCATGTGCATTTCTCTGAGGAGGAGTACTGTTGACTGTCTCATCATGGTCTTCTTTGCCAATTGTGTACACATGTAAAGAAAATGCCTGGGTTGTCTTTG